>NW_015177113.1:18793-65426 GCF_001447785.1 Gekko japonicus | reverse complement strand
CATAAGGGCGCCCGGGGGGGGGGCGGCGAGGGGGGGGCGCTAGGCGGGCGACCTAACTCGGGCTGCTGCTGCTGCGTCTTCCCGGAAAGGCCGCCTCGCGGTGCGCCCTTGCTGCCTTCCTCGGCTGCCTTCCCCGGAGATGTGCATCGGCCTGGAGCCCCGCAGGCCGGCTTGTAAGGTTGCCAGCTCCAGGTTGGGAGACTCCTGGAGATGTGGGGAGAAGAGGCTGAGGAGGACAGGGACCTCAGTGGGGCAGGAGGGTGCCCCTGAACCCCCCCCCCCCCCCCAAAGCATCCCTTTTCTCCAGGGGAACTGATCTCTGTGATCTGGAGATGAGCCCTAATTCCGGGGGATCCCCAGGTCCCACCAGGAGGCTGGCATCGCTAGATCATCGGCGCGCTTACTCGGGTCAGACGCCTGGCATGCAAGGGGGAACCCGCGCGGGTGGGAGCCTGGACGCTCTCTTATGCGCACATTCTTGAATAGTGCTCATAAACGTGTGGATAGGGTCGGGCAGCGATCCTACGCCCGTCTGCTCGTGAGCAACCTTCCCTGGCTTTGCGGGCACGTTTGATTTAGGCTTGTGCGTTCGCAGTTATGCGCGCACTTACTCGGCGGTAAATCTCCCTGAGCGCGCTGGCTGGCGCTCCCCGTCGACTCAGCACGCAGAGGATCGGGCTGCGCGGCGCATCCTGAAATGCAGTAAGGGGGGGGGGGCTCCCCGCGCGCGGTCAAAGCGCCCGTGGGATCAGCTGCTGTTCCCGATGCGAAGAGAGGCGGAGGAGGAAACAAGCGCCTTTTGTCCGCCCCTTCGCTCCGCGCCTGCCTGTTTAAGAGCCTCTACCAGGAAATGAGAGCTTCGGTTACACGAACTGAGGTCCGGGAAGCGGGAGGGGGAAGCTGCGCGCAGCCCCAGCCCAGACAAAGGGGGGGGGGGTTGTTTCGCCTTTGTAAAACAAACAGAGATCTCACAATGGTATCAAGCCAGGGACGGAGGAGACGGAGACTTTAGAAAAAGAGAAACACAACACTAAATCTTTGGCTTTTATTCACCACGGAAACATCTGAGATGGGAAGGGCTCCAGGAGAGACTTTTCTTCTTTTTTGGGACCCGAAAGACCATAGGGTTACTTACAGTTGCTTATTTGAAAATAATATTGTCCTAATTTGTAGCCCTCTGACCTGGATAGCCCAGTCTAGCCCAGTTTCATTAGCCAGTGTGGTGTAGTGGTTAAGAGTGGTGGACTCTAATCTGGAGAAGTGGGTTTGATTCCCTGCTCCTCCACATGCAGCCAGCTGGGTGACCTTGGGTCAGTCACTGTTCTCTCGGAACCCTATCAGCCCCACCACCCTCACAGAGTGTCTGTTGTGGGGAAGAAAGGAAAGCCACTCCAAGATTCCTTTGGGTAGTGAAGAGCGGGGTATAAAAACCAACTCTTCTTAGAAGCGAAGCAGGGTTGGCCCTGGCTAGTATTTGGACAGGAACAGTTGGTGTAGTGGTTAAGTGTGCGGACTCTGATCTGGGAGAACCGGGTTTGATTCCCCACTCCTCCACTTGCACCTGGCTGGATGACCTTGGGCAAGCCGTAGCTCTGTTAAGAGCTGTTCTTGAAAAAGAGCAGTTTTTGTCAAGAGCTCTCTCAGCCCCACCTACCTCCCAGGGTGTCTGTTGTGGGGAGGGGAAGGGAAAGGAGTTAGTAAGCCACTCTGAGACTCCTTTGGGTAGTGAAGGGTGGGGTATGAATCCAATCTCCTCCTCCTCCTCTTCCTCTTCTTCAGAATACCAGGATCATGATGCGGAGGCAGGCAATGGCAAATGCCCTCTGAAATTCTCCTGCCTTGAAAACCCTACTATGGGGTCGCCGTAAGTCAGTTGTGACTTCACGGCACTGTCCACCACCACCAAGTTTGCAAAGGATGCTTCAAATGACACTGGAAGGCTTTAAAGGTCTTTAGAACAGTGCTGGCTTCCCCCGTGGCATCAAAAAAAGTGGTCAAGCAACATGCAACCCCATCCTGGGCACGTTTACTTGGAAGTCCCATTGTTTTCAATACTCTGTAGTAAAACGAGTCTAGGTTTTGGCAGTTGCACAATGCTCTTTATTTGCTTGGTTTATCCTACTGCTCAGGGACTCAAGTCTGCTTCAGGGTGACACCAAGTGGGGGGAAAAATAGATGTTCTGTGGGCTTTTTACTACCGTGTCTATGCACAGGAAAATGTAATGTGTGAATTGGAAACACATGCCCAGTGACTCATCAATGGCCATATGAAATCCCGTCCAAAACTAATTCAGGATAACATGATTCTGTCTGGAAGTCAGACTCGTGTGGTATCAGTTCAATTTCCTGTGCAGACACTGGAATAAATCAGGAGGGGGGCAATTATTAACTGGTTTCCCCCCCCCCAATGATTATGAGAACAGAAGCCTGGACGCACCATAGATCCGGATGGAATACACAGCTCTCGACTCGATTCATGTTTTTGAGGAACATGCTCTGTTGATTCCAGGCTGCTCTGCTTTACTGCCTGCACTGGCAAATTGCTGGGCTCTGTTCAACCATGGCATGTTGACTGTACTACACCAATGGTGTGAGCACAGGGTGGGTCTGACATCTATGGCCTCCTTTGGTGTTGTTTGTTTATTGCCATCCCCACAGTTCACTCTTTAGGTTTTAAATTTATAACGCAAGAGTGCATGCTCTGGATCTCTTAATATGTCTTTAATTATGCCTTGTCAAGAGATCCAGAGGATGCCTTATGTAAGAGCTCGCAGGATCCATTTACAGCCAGCACTTTTCATAAGAATCCCAGTTAACTAGCAAGCAACAGACTGGTGATGGTTCACAGTTTCCCCTCTCATCAAGCCAACCCTGGTGTTCTGGACAGAGCTCTGGCTTCAGACCCCGGAAGCCTCCTTAGCCATAACATTCGCTGTGTCCTCCTCGCAGCCTAACCCACCTGACAGCGTTACTGTGAGGAAAGAGTAGGGATACTCCTGTGTACATACCTTGGATGTAAACCAAGATACAAGTGAACTACTATATACTTTTCTTGGGGTTAGATGAGAAACCAGAGCTCTCGGAGTCACAATGGCCATTTGGTGTGTCTAAAACTGTTCACCAGGCAGTTTACAGCCATTTCAAAATACAAGTCAAAATGAGCCATACAAAGCAGAAAAACAACACAAGCTAATGAAAGCGAGCATTCCGTCCTATATAAAAGGTGTTTTCACCCATCTACAAAAGACCAGGGAAGGATGCAAGGGGACTTACTGCGAGAGAACATTCCCTAAATCCCCATACCACCTGTATATAGCAGATTTTTTAAAAAGGAGAAGACATCTTCAGAGGAATGAATGTCCTTGCCTCAATAATCTTGACGGTTCTAGTATGTGGCTGCAGCAAGTATGAGACCCCGGAAAGGGAAGGTTACAAGCCGGCCCCCAGTTATGTATTGTATAGAATTATATGCTTCCTGTGTTTAACTCTGCCATATGGTACGTAAATAAATAAGTCGGACCCAAGTGATGCAGTTTGTATTCCCTCTCCTGTTCGTGGGCATGTTAATCATGTGTGCTTAATATAGCAAGTGGACTAAAAAGTGGTTTCAGGGGCTAGCTGTGCGGGCAACATCTTAGAGACCAACAAGATTTTCAGGGTATACGTTTTTGAGAGTCAAAGCTTCCTTCTCCCTACGTATCTGATGAAGGGAGCTTTGGTTCTCGAAAGCCCATACCCCAAAGACCTCGTTGGTCTTGAAGGTGCTAGGGTAAAGCCAGGGTAAAGCTCGAAAGCCAGTTGAATCCGACTCTAGGGTTGTGGTGCTCATCTTCGTTTCCAAGTCAAAGAGCCAGCGCTGTCTGAAGATGTTTCCGTGGTCATGTGGCCGGCATGACTAGATGCTGAGGCACATGAAATGCTGTTACCTTCCACCGAAGCAGTACCTATTTATCTACTTGCAATTTCTTGCTTTCGAACTACTAGGTGGGTAGGAGCTGGGGCCAGAGACGGGAGCTCACTCCATCATGCGGCACACTCGGGTCTCAAACTGCTGAACTACCGGCCTTCCAGCCTGCAGTTCAGCATCTTAACCACTCAGCCACCGCAGCTCCTCTTGAAGGTGCTGCTGGTCTTGAATCTAACTGAAAAGTGGTTAATTTTGGTTGAATCATGACCTCCACTGCAAAGGAAACTTTACAGAAACTTGGTGAATCCCACGTGTTTTGAGCTGTATTCACCAGGTATGATGCAGTCAGACACTGGGGGGGAGAGGACATGGCTCTGCCGAAGAGCTCTGCTTGGCATGCAGATGTTCCCAGGTTCAGTCCTTGGCATCTCGAGTTAAAAGGATCAGATAAGGTGATGTAAAAGAGCGGCTGCCAGTCAAACGACACTGACCTTGAAGGACTCAAAGGTCTGACTCAGTAGAAGCCACCTTCATGTGTCCGTGCCATTTGTTCTAAGGAAAGAGAATTAAGCACGGGCTTTCCCACTGAAATTGGGGGAAATTGAGCATGCTGAATTATAGCCCCCTTTCCAAACAATTTGAATGGGAATAACCAGGGCTTTTTTTGTAGAAAAAGCCCAGCAGGAACTCATTAGCATAATAGGCCACACCCCTGACAGTGTAGCTTGTTAGCGTATTAGGCCACACCCCATGTCTTCCCTTGGCTACCCCGGGCAAGCCCCCCCTTGGAGGGGAGGGGAGGCAGTTTAAACTGCCTTCCCTTGGCTTTCCCGAGTGCCTGGTGACTGCGGGGAGCCCGGGCAAGCCCCCCCCCCTTGGAGGGGAGGGGAGGCAGTTTAAATATCTCCCCAATCTTTCCAGGGGCCCCCTTGGCCCACCCGCCTCAGAGTCACCGCCGGGGGTCGCTCTCCAGGCCTTTCCCCTGTAGCCATGCACGCAGAGCTTTTGGATGTAGTGGGCGTGGCCAACTCTGAAGCCAGCCAGAACTCCGTTCCTGTGCGTTCCTGCCCAAAAATAGCCCTGGGAATAACACAAAACCTATGCACAAATTCCTACTGTGTGATGGTGAAAAGTGCCGTTACATTGCAGCTGACTTATGAAAACCCTTTGGGGGTTTTCAAGGTAAGAGACATTCAGAGGTGGGTTTGCCCTTGCCTGCCTCTACGTTACACCCCTGGACTCCTCTGGCGGTCTCCCATCTAAATGCTAACCTGGGCTGACCTGCTTAGGTTCCGAGATCAGGCTAGCCTGGGCCATCCAAAAAAACAAAAGTACAGAAATACATCTAAGGAGTAAACTCAGATAGGTAAAGGTAGGTAAAGGTCTCCCTTGCTCGAAAGCCAGTCGAATCCGACTCTACTGTTGCGGTGCTCATCTCCGTTTCAAAGCCGAAGAGCCAGCGCTGTCCGAAGACGTTTCCATGGTCATGTGGCCGGCATGACTAAACACCAAGGTGCACAGAATGCTGTTACCTTCCCACCGAAGTGGTACCTGTTTATCTACTTGCAATGTCTTGCTTTCGAACTGCTAGGTTGGCAGGAGCTGGAACTAGAGACGGGAGCTCACTCCGTCATGCGGCACCTGGGTCTTGAACTGCTGAACTACCGACCTTCCACAGCTTGCAGTTCAGCGTCTTAACCACTTGAACCACCGCAGCTCAGATACAACAAAATTAATATAATCAATCTAATTATTAACTGCAAATAAAAAGATATGGCTGAGCAGTTCAACTTTTCACAAGGATATATGTTAAATTAAAATATAGAACCAAATGTTTCCAGCTTAAAACATTTAGAGCATTTCTCTCTCGAGCAAGAGAGAATACTTTAGCAGTCACTGTCAGGCCTCCAGCAGGCCGGGCATGTACTTGCAGCATGGAACCCCCTTGCCCCAAGAAAACTGACTTTTCATGGGGAAAGGCCATTGGAAGGGTGGTGGGTGGCTGGACTAAGCCTTGGGGGTGGGGGATGAAAGAGAAAATAACAGAGAACTTTGGAGGAGGGGCTCTGACTCTTACTTAGCTTTGTTATTCATCGCTGAGGTACATCTTCAGAAGCTCATCTGGCATTTCTTGACTCCAGCTGTCTCAGTCTGCCAGTTATAGACCTTCTGGCCTTGACTCTGGTGGAATCATAATCTTAGCTTCCTTTCTTCCTGTCATGTGGATGTGATGTCATGTAACCTGTCATGTTTGTAGCTCAGTGACTCCACTAGGTCCGCCCGAGGTTAACCAGGTGATTCTGGCGCTCTGAAGACCACCAGAGTTGATGGTACTGAGCTACGTGAAGAAATGGCCTAACTCCATACTCTGCCCTAACAGTAGCCTCTGGTCCAGAGTATGTGTTGTGCATCAAACCAACCAGATGTTGTGGCACACCCATTTCTTTTAAAACCACCCATAGCTTTCCATAATCCACATAGTCCAAAGGTTTGCTGTAATCTATGGCACTCAAGCTGATTTTCTTCTGAAATTTTCTTGTATGATCCAGTATCCAATGTACATTTGCAATATGATCTCTAGTGCCTCTTCCATTTCAGAATCCAGCTTGAACATCTGGCATTTCTAATTCCATTTATGGGAACTGTCTTTGTTGTAAAATTTTGAGCATCACTTTACTCATGTGAGAAATTAATGCGATGGTCTGATAGTTGCTACAGTCTTTGATGTCTCCTTTTTTGGAATTGAATGTAAATGAAGCATTTCCACTCTGCAGGCTTTTGTTTTCCATATTTATAGGCATTTTCTTTTAAGATTTTGATGGACTCTGTTTCTGTGGCTTGGAACAGCTCTATTGACATTCCTTTTACTCCTGGTGATTTGTTTCTCCAAATTGCTTTCAGTGCAGCTTTCACTCCACTTTCTAAAACTGTAGGTCCTTCAAAAGCTTTTTCTTTGAATACATTTGTCATCAATTCATCCCTTCTGTATAGTTCCTCAGTGTATTGTTGCCATCTTTTCTTTATTCTGTCCTGCTCAGTTAATGTATTTCCATGTTGATCTTTTAGCATGCCTAACCATGCTTTAAATTTTGCATTGATTTCTTGTATCTTGTGGAATAGAACTCTTGTTTTCCCTTTTTTGTTGTTCTGTTTCTTTACACTTGTTATTATAATACTCTTTGTCTCTATGTGCACACCACTGGAATGCTGCATTTAGACTTCTGATTCTATTTCTGTCACCTTTTACTTTTGTTCTGTTTCTGTCTTTAGCAATTTTAAGAGTTTCATCAGTTATCCTTTGAGGCTTTTCATTTCTTTTGGCCACAGGAATAGTCTTTGAGCATTCTTCCTTGATAATATCTCTTGTTTTGACTCATAGTTCTTCTGGCTCACCTTCACTTGAATTTAGTAATGTAAATCTGTTCTTTATGTGGTCTTCAAACTCTTTAGGAAAGTTTCATAAACATCCCCTAATCCATCTGGCAATCTCAGGAGATATCTACAAATCTTGGTGAGCAGTCAGGACTTTAGAGGACTGAATGAGGGGCCCTTGGTATTTTAGAAATCCCCTTTGCCCCACTTACAATGTCTTCCAGCAGCAAGCACCAGAGAGTTGTTTATATTGTTCACCCAACCCTGAGAAGATCCATGATTTCTCCCCAGGCCCTTAAAAAGTGGCTCACAGCAAATAAGAATTAAAAAGGAACTAGATACCTCCTCCCCACTTGAGTGAAAAGCCACTAAAGAACCTGTGGTTCAAATTACCTTCAATATATTTCTCCTCTACTAAATATATATGTTGTTGCAAACATCTCAAAAGGGCCTACTCTAAAGGGCTAGCAAAAGGTTCTTGCTGAATCAGCTTTGCCGGTGCTTGGCTGGAACCATTTGGATATACCCCATGAAAAAGACAGAAGTCCAGCTCCTATGCCTGGCTGACTGGCAAACTAGAGGGATTCCAAGAGAATATTTGTATGGAGAAACTGATGCCAGTTTACAGACCACCACTGAGAGGGGGCTGCCTCCCCTTCTCAGCTAGAATTTTTCAAAATAGGCAAATATAACAAAAACTCCACAAGTCCCCTAAAGCAAAGCTTTTAATGTGCAATTCGGAGCTTGAATTCTGAGTCATAATCCCAATCTGCCCCCCCCCCCTTCTATCTGAGCCATGTTGTAAAGCTTTGTTTTGGCTCTGCTGAGAAAGGGATAAAGCCCCTTAAAGGGAGGGGGAAATGGGCAGCTTAGCTCCGCCCCCCCCCCCAGTGGATGTGAGAGGAATATCCACATGGATGCCCCAATTTGCATTTCTCCCTTTGAAATGGATCATAGGAAGTTTTTCTGGTTTGATCTGGTATAAAATGGGAAAGTCCCAGGAGTTATAGTTATAGTCATAATTAATACGATGCTGTGTGAAGCTCCCATTTAAATTCAGAGCTTTCTGCACCTCATAAGTGTGTGTGTGGGGGATTCCCAGGTGGAGGCATCCCGGGGCTGTTTGACAAAGAGTTTCTGTACTACAGGATGAGGGGGTGAGGCCACAGAAGTGGGGAGGATTCTTTGGGGTTTATTTCGAAGGCTATCACCACAGCCAGCATGGTGTGGTGGTTAAGAGTGGCAGACTCCAATCTAGAGACCAGGGTTTGATTCCCCACTTCTCTACCTGAAACCTTGGTCCAACCACATTTCTCTCAGTACTCTCTCAGCCCCACCTGGGAAGACGATTGTAAGCTGCTTGGAGAGCAGGGGTGGATCTGCTATGAAACTACTGAAGCTTCTAATCCGGGAGGGGCCCTGAAGCAACTGGTTTTTTTAGTGAATTTTTCAACAAAATTGAAGGAGTTTTTTTAAAGTGTTTGTTATTAAAATAAGGCTACTTTAGCAACAGAATTATAAGCCAGTGGGTTGAAGTACTTAATATTCACCTTAGAATATGCTCTAATACCCATTTAATATGGCCTTGTTGGATGTTGCTCTGTTGTTGCTGGTTGAGAAGGGGCCTCCATAACAATTCAAGCTTCAGGGTCCCAAACATTTAGGTCCTCCACTGTTTGAGAGTCCTTAAGATACAGTCGGACTCGACTGTGTGACTGAACAACAAAAAAGATAAAAGCGGAGTATAAAAACCTACTCTTCTTCTTCACACCAAGTCTTCCTGCTCTTGTTTCTTGTCAACACCCACATCACAGTCTTCATCATAGACTTATCTCATGATTTATCAGGTCACTCCTTAATTTGCTCCGCCTTTATCTCTCTCTACCTGGCACACCTTAACTGAGACACTTGCTCTGCTCCTTCTCCTTTGTGTTAGCGGGCTCTGTTAAGTTTTGCCTTCAGAACCAAAGAGCAGTGAGTAGACATTTGAATTGCCCTCGAAAATTGCTGTGATACGGCTCAGCCTTACAAGATTCTGCTGGAAGTCTCTTTCCCCTTCAATAACATGAAGGCTTTCAGATCTTACAATCAGGGCCAATGCTCCCTCTAAGCTGTGGAGTCTTGTGAGCAAAAATTCTACTTTGTGAGCTACTGGCATTAAAGTTGTGAGAGAGGCTCCTGCATAAATTAGTTTGCTCTGGAGCCATCCTTCCTGAGCTAAGACAAAAATGTGTGAGCCAGAAGCTAAAAAAACTGTAAACTAGCTCACACTAACTCATCTTAGAGGGAACACTGAACCTAATCCTAACCTAATAACCCTAACCCTTAAACCTAACCCTAATAAACCTAACCCTAACCCTCATAACCGTAACCCTATACTTTAACCCTAACCCTAACACAACCCTAACCCTAACTCTAATAACCCTAAGTTGAACTCTAGATTCAGATGGAGATGAAATTAAAAACTATAGACCCATTTCACTTTTGAACATAGATTATAAGATCTTTGCAACAATCTTAGCTAACAGGTTTAAAAGGATTATGGCAGAAATTATTAATAGAGACCAATCAGGCTTTCTCCCAAAAAGAGAAAAAACAATATAAGAACTATAGTCAATATCTTAGAATATTATGAACAGAATTCAGGGAAACAAATAGCACTAGTTTTCTTAGACGCGGAGAAAGTATTCGGTAATGTAAATTGGGGTTACTTAATACAAAAATTAGAGATATGGGATTGCGGCGAAAAATTTCTAAAATCAATTTTAGCCATATATAAAGAACAATATGCAAAGATAGTCATAAATGGAGAATTAACTCAAAATATAGCTATACAAAAAGAAACTAGACAGGGATGTCCATTATCCCCTCTACTTTTTATTTTCGGGATAGAAACGCTACAAAAATAAAACGGGAACACTATAAAGTGCAGGCATTTGCTGATGATTTGGTGTTTATTCTTGAAGATCCGAGAACACCCATGCCATACCTGTTGAAGGAAATACAAAACTATAGTCAAGTGGCAGGCCTAAAGACTAATTTGAATAAAACTAAGATCTTGACAAAAAATTGTTCTAAAGAAGAGATAATTAAAATACAAACAATTTCAAACATTCAAGTGGTAAATAAAACTAAATATTTAGGTATATTAGTAACAAATAACAATAAAAATCTATATAAAAATAACTACCAAGCTTTATTAGAAGAAATAAAAAAGACCTAAAAATGGCACGATTTACATATTTCCTTTGTGGGAAGAATTGCTACCATAAAAATGAATATCTTCCCACGATTTCTCTTCATAGCACAATGTATACCTATACTAACAAATACTAAATTCCTTGAAGACATAGATCGCTGCACTAGAAAATTTATTTGGCATGCAAAAAACCCACAAATCAATAGAAAACTTCTTATAGATAAGAAAGAAAGAGGTGGACTAGCTATACCTGACTGGGGATTATACTACCAAGCTGCAGAGATGGGCTGGATAAGAGACTGGATAACTTTGGAAGATGAAAGACTCCTACAGTTAGACGAGCATGACTTACCCATGGGTTGGCATGCACACATATGGTATAACTTAGATAAACTACAACAAAACTTCCAAAATCACATAATAAGAGGCCCTTAATAAAAATCTGGAAATTTTAGAATAAAATCTCGAAATGGATTTCCCCACTAGAGGCTTTTATAATGCCAGCATTATTAGATAATAGTAAAAAAGTGACATATGAAACACTATTAACAGAAAAAAATGAACTGAAACAATTTGAAATACTTGAAACAAAAAATATAAATCTCACAAATTGGGAAAAAATTCAATTAAAATCCAGATTTACTAAAGATAAAACATTAAATTTTATGAATTCCAAAACCCAATATCACACCGGATGGCATTAAATGAGATGATTTAATAATCATACTGTATATATTTACCATGTCGAAAATATTAATTGCAAAACAATGGAAAAAGGATACAATACCCAATAAAGAAGAGCTAAGGGATAAAATTATTGAAATAGCTGAACTAGATAAACTGAATACGACTCTTTCAGGAAAAGATGAGACAACTTTTTCAAAATATATATATACACCCTAAGTCTAACTCTAATAACTCTAACCCTAATAACCCTAACCCTCAGGGCCACTGATGGGGGAGGGGTACTGGGGGGACAAAGTTTGGGTGACTCAAGTCAGCTGGAAGGCCCCTAAAGCCAGCCTCATGCTGTATTGACATGCTGTATTCACAGAATGAATTTAAAAAAAAAATCCAGTGCAATTCTGACTGCAGCCACCAGGGGTGCAGGGAAGGCAGAGCACCATGAAAAGCACCCAACAAGCTTCCCTGGCAGAGTGGGGATTCAAACCTGGCTTTCCCAGAACCCTAGTCTAACACCTGAACCACCCACTACGCAATCTTAGTGTCCATTGCAAATGTGGGAGGTGGGGGGGTCTGGAGATAACCTGGGCCCAGGATATTCCAGTTCCTTTGGTTTTTAGCCCTGGAACTCCCACGATCATCCTGAAGCTGGTGGCCAGTTCTGAGATTCCTAGTTTTATTTTCTGAGTTATGCCTGCCACAAAGAGACAGACAGATGGGCATGTGAATACTTTTATTATGATAGATGCATGGTAACAGCCAGTCAAGTGATTTGTTTTTGTTACGATATTTGGTTTGAATCAGGTTCGTATGGGGTCATGTGCCTAGATGGAATCTTTGCTGGGGGCCCATGGTGGCTCTCGGCAGCCCTGTTCCCATTGATTATTATTAAAAACAGGGGTGGAACCCACAAGGCTGTTGCTGAGAAACGCAGGCAAACCAGACAGGCCTCTATCCCAGAGACCCACTGGCTGCAGGGGAAGCATTAGGAGTGGCCTCTGAAACCAGTTTGATTTTAAAATCTGAATTTTGTATCATGCCCAACATGCAACATGTCTATTTTATCAATATTTAACTATTAAGTGTAACCCCCCCAAAAAATAAAGAGTGCCTGAACTCAAACAGCAGCATGAAAAGAATCCTGTGAATCTGAGTGTTGCAGATGGAAAGACGGACCATTTTTAGACTAATTCTAGAAACCTGTACGGCTGTTAACGATAGGACATTTTGGAGGACATAAATTCGTAGGGTGACAAAATTGGTTCTTAAAGGAAGTACTGCTTACGAACACTGGAAGAGATAAACATTACCTGTTAGATATTATTAGAAAAGGCCATATTTTTGATAAGACAAAATTAGAAAATACAAGAAGCGGGGACCCGCAATACTCGCAGGGGGAGGAGAAGGAGCTCCATGTGGAGGAGGAAGCAGCTGCAGTTGAGCCTTCTCCCCTGCCCCCACCCGCATGGACGGTAAGACCTGGGGCCGCCAATCCTTCTCCCCCCAACCCCCCGGCACTAATGGTGAGTCCTGCGTGGCTCCCAGCTACCGGGCCCACCAATCCTTCTCCCCCGGCCCCCCGCACCGGCGGTGAGGCCCATGCGGCTCTCAGCTGCCAGGCCCACCAATCCTTCTTCCCCACCCCCCGCACCAGCTGTGAGCTCTGCGGGCCTGTCGAGCCTTCTCCCACTCCCCCCAAGTGGCTCCCAGTCGCCGAGCCTCCCCCCCAACGGCCAGAGCGTTCTCTGCACATGCGCAGGGAACGCTTTTACTTTTGGGGGGGTTTAAATATCCCCCATTTCCCCCCCCCCAAACTTTTAAGATTTTTCTGCATACCTGGGGACTACTCCAAGTGTGCAGGAAAATCTCTCTGCCCCCCAAGTGCCCCCGATGTGCGGATTTAGATATCCGCACGGAGGGGGCAACTTGGCTATTAGATATATAGATTATTAAAACACACATTCGTTGGTACAAATAACTTCAAGTACATAACATATTCATATCTATAAATGTGACCCGTCCTTTTCACAAAATATTGATAGAATACGAAAAAATACTATATTATGAATCTACCCCCATAAAGGGTTTGATATCTAAGTTATACAGGGCTAGCTCTCTCACTAGGCTAGCTAGTCTCTGGCCTAGGGTGGAGCTCCGAACAGGGTGCCAACTGCCCTGCCGCCCTCGCCCCCGCCAAAAGCCCCCACCGACCCTGCCCAAAGCCACTGCTACTCATCTCGCCGTGGCGGTGCGCATGCTGCTCTGCACCGCCATGCGCCTGTCCATAGGGCACTCCTGCCCGCCCCAACTCACACACAGCACTCCCATTGGTTGCCAAACTGGACCCCCCTCTGCGCCCTTCCCGCCGCTGGGATCGCCATGTGGCCACTGCAGCCCCAGGGCAGCTCCCCAGGCATGTGGCCGGAGGAGTCCGGAGCAGCCTGGACGAAGGGGGGGTGTCGCAGAGTTTGGCGGCGTGTGGTCTGCAGGCACCCGGGGGGGGGCACGGCTACAAATCAGGTGCTGCCGGTGGGCAGCAGAACCCGCCAGACAGCTGAGGAAGCACGGCCGGGATTTCAGCTTCGGGGGGGGGCATGCGCCAGCCCTCCACCAGCTGGCAGCAGAAGGGCGAGCCTCGCTTCAGCACCGGAGTCTGGGGAGCTACCCGGGCTTCCGAGCACCTTTTGCTCTCCTCTGCCCATCACAACAAATTTTGCTGCTTCGACGGGGGGGGGGGCGCCCGACGCCCAGCAGCACCTGCTGGGGAGGGGCGCAGCTCCCGAGTGGGGAGGGCAAGGAGGAGTGGCAAGGAGGAAGCAAAAGCTCCAGGCGCTCTTCTCTCCCCCCCTTCCTCCTCCTCGGCTCCATTCCTGCGCCCCCCCTCTCCCCAGGAGAAACCGAAACACGGCAATCCACCCTACCTCCCCCCCCAGTGCAAAAGGTCCCCCGCCACAGCTCTGAAGAAGGGAGACGGGAGACAAAATTGCACCCATGTCTTAAAGGGAGGGGGAGGTGGCAAGTGGGAGGTGGCAGCAAGCTTTTCATGCCATGGAGAGAGGGGGGTGTTTATAATTTTCAGGGGGGGGGGAGAAGGGAACAGAACAGCTTCCCCCTTGAGTCCCTGGCTTGCCATTTATGTTTTTTAAGGCGAGACTTCCTTGTCTCCAGGCCTCGCCTGGAGGTTGGCAACTTCATAATTGGGCATGTGCGGGCTGGGGGGGGTGCCAGAAGGTACCCCCACCTAGGGCGCAAAAAAACCTTGGGCCGGCCCTGAAGATATATATGATACTACTCCAACCACAAAATAAGAACATTATACACTATCAAAAAGCCTGGCATAAAGAGCTATCAGAAGACCAATAGTCTCAAATATGGCATTCTCCAGTATACACATCTAAATCAGTTAATATCCAATTACAAACTTATAAAGTAATTTCAAGATAGTACTTACCTCCAGTTCAGATCACATATTCTGCACCAAACATATCCCCAGTATGTTGGAAACAATGCAGTAAAAATGGGACCTTTTACCATAATTGGTGGTCAGGTAGACTAATCAAGGATTTCTGGTTACAGATACTAAGAGAAATCAAAATACTTACTGACCATACAACTCCTCCGATACCAGAGTTAGTCCTCCTTAATATACGGGATCCTCTTAAAATTCCTAATATTAGAAAAGAATCAATATCAACTATGTTAACAGCGGCCAAACACCTCATAACATTAAAATGGAAGAGCAAAGACACACCCCCCCCCCGGGTGCAACATTGGTATGCTAAAGTATGGGATTATTTTATTTTAGATAAAATTTCAGATAATATTGCTAATACAGATACTACTATTCACCAATTCTAACCTAATGGAGAAAAATAATGAATGGACATAAATATAATACCAACACTTTGTCCATTAATTACTATTCAGTGTTAATACCACACTTATAATAGCTTTGTAATACTTTTAATATAACTTACAATAACTGTTGGATTCATAGATTAAGATATCTCATAACTGTTTAATAATGGTTACCCTAATTAATTGTTCATTGTTATCTTTAGAGTCACAACTTATTTACACTTTTCTGAAAATCTATGTCTAATTTTATATATATATATATATATATATATATATTAATCGTAGGGTGGCCATAGCTCAGAGGTTACAGAACTACACATAACAAATAGCCACACATTCATAAATAAAGACAGGATGCAAAATGTAATAGGTAAATAAATAGCCTGAGGTTACTTATGCCAGATCCCTGCGCATTTTGACCTGGAGCTGTGCACATTTTAATGAAGAATCACACACAATAGCATTAGGATGCTAACTAGCATGTGAACCAACAATTTGGGAAATTATGAAAAAATCTGCATCTGTTTTTTCCAGATTATGGATTTTGTGCTGCTTTCCACAAGGCATAAACATGTATCTCAATAAGAGAACTAGCCTTTGCCTCTCTTGGTTCTTCATTTGTTCCGCATTGTTTAACATGTCATGTTAGATGCTTGTGCTTTGTTTCAAATTTCTATTCTATTCTAGTCTTATTTGCTGCTTGTTAGATGTATCATCCTATGGGTTGCCTTGATTTACGTTGTGTAATCTGCCTTGAGTTGCAGCGAGAAAGACGAGTTATAAATAGAATAAATACATTTGTAGTGCAATCCACTCTCCATGTTTGCGCCTGGCCTTTGGAAAACCTCGGAGCTTGAAGGTTCTCTATGCTTCTGTGGCTGGCAGCCGATCATTTTCTATAGCATTGCCTAATGCTCCCTTCTTTTAATAAAGTAATCAACATTACTGGCCTCCATCACACCATTTATTTCTTTTTTAGACTTTTTAAATGAAAATAAACAATTCATTTGATAATGAATTCCATGAACTCATTATGTATTGCACGGGACAAAGATTTCCTTTGTCTGCAGGGACAAATGTCACTGTCAATCTGTTTTGGTGGAATAGCCTCCTCACACTGTACTCTTCGTCCTGACCTGGATAGCCCAGGCTAACCCAATCTCTTCAGATCTTGGCACTGGCAAGTATTTGGAAGGGAGACCTCCAAGGAATACCAGGGTCATGATGCAGAGGCAGGCAATGGCAAACCACCTCTGAATGTCTCTTGCCTTGAAAACCCTACAGGGTCACTGTACATCAGCCGTGACCTGATAGCATGTTCCACCACCATTACACTTTTCAGAGAGAAAGGAAAAATTCTCTGCGCATGGTTTTCACAACAGACTCCTCCGTCATCGGAGGAAGCCTCTCTGCCCAAGCATGCCAAGGCAGTTTCTTGCATGGTTCCTCTGCGACACAAGTAGGAACTCAGGATCCTGGAATCAATCCACCCCAACCCATTTTATCTCTCGTTTCTGCCGATCGGATTATATCGTCCCATTGCACACTGCTCTCCATGGATGTGACCTCAAGTCAGAGTTCAGGATGCCTCATTCCTTGCGGTTCATCTAATGAGAAAAATGGGAGGGAATCCTAATTCGTGATTCATCCTGGATAAGGCCATAAAGAGATCTTATCAGGTGTCCCACTTTTAAGCATTGGCAATTAAAAGACTAAATTGCTCTGGGTGAAGAAGAGGCAAAGAACACCCGACTCAGCAAAACAGATCTGTTAAAGCGGATAGGACGGGCTTGACTGGAGCAACGTAACGTGTTTCTAAATACTAATATGCTATAAAAAGAAGAATGCAGAAAACCTGCGATGGTTACAGTTACCTGTGCATTTGCATTTTAGATGCCATCGAACCAGCACCTGGGTCAGAAAAAGAGGCATGGTCTTTGCTTTGACTAGATGGGCGGAGCTGGAAAATCACATGCAAGGGAAATGCTGAGGAAGAAGTCATGGCATGAAGATGGAATTAGGGAGGGGGAAACACTGGCGTGGTCTAAGTGCAATACGCTTAGATCACCGAGCATTCTTCCTGTCTCCCCCATATAATGCAGACCCAGAGAGAATCAGTGCTGATTCACTGTGTAAAATGTGGGGCACGTACCCACGCGGGAGACACTGTTTGAGAGAAAGGTGTCTGAAGACCTGGGTCAAATTGATTGTGATGAGAAATGACATTCTAGGACTACGGGTGGAAACAGTGATCCGCTTGGAAACAGTGATCATAATGTTGTTGAGTTCATCATTTGTACAAATAGAGAATTGGCCAAAAAGACTCACACAACCATTTTTAACTTTAAAAGGGGTAATTTCTCTGATATGAGGGGACACGTGGGGAGGAAACTGAAAGGAAAAGTAGAAACGGTCAAAACAATTGGGGAAGCTTGGGATCTATTTAAAACTACGATCCTAGAAGCTCAAAAAATATATATTCCGCAGGTTAGGAAAGGCACAAAAAGGTATAGGAAAAAGCCTGCATGGTTAATAAACAGAGTAATGGAGGCTGTAAAAAATAAAAAGAATTCCTTTAAGCAGTGGAAAGCTAGTCACAGTGAGGCTGATAAAACAGAACACAGGCTATGGCAAATAAAATGCAAGTCTGTGGTCAGGCAGGCAAAAAGAGAATATGAGGAGCATATAGCAAAAAACGTAAAAACCAACAATAAAACTTTCTTCAAATACATTAGAAACAGGAAACCAGCCAGGGAGGCAGTGGGGCCCTTGGACGACCAAGGGGTAAAAGGAGTATTGAAGGATGATAGGGAAATGGCTGAGAAGCTAAATGCATTTTTTGCCTCCGTCTTCACTGTGGAAGATGAGAAGTGCTTGCCCACTCCAGAACCACTGATTTCAGGAGGGGTGTTGAAAGACCTGAGTCAGATTGAGGTGACGAGAGAGGAGGTCCTAAAACTGATAGACAACTTAAAAACTGAAAAATCACCAGGCCCAGATGGCATACATCCGAGAGTTCTGAAAGAACTCAAATGTGAACTTGTAGATCTCCTGACAAAGATATGTAATCTTTCCTTAAAATCTGCCTCCATTCCTGAGGATTGGAAGGTAGCTAATGTCACTCCCATCTTTAAAAAGGGTTCCAGAGGAGATCCGGGAAATTACAGGCCAGTCAGTCTGACGTCGATACCGGGTAAATTGGTGGAAACCATTATTAAGGAAAGAATTAGTAGGCACATAGATGAACAAAACCTATTGAGGCAGACTCAGCACGGTTTCTGTAAGGGAAGATCTTGTCTCACTAACCTGTTAGTGTTCTTTGAGGGGGTGAACAAACATGTGGACAAGGGGGATCCAATAGATATTATTTACCTTGACTTCCAGAAAGCTTTTGATAAAGTTCCTCATCAAAGGCTCCTAAGTAAGCTCAAAAATCATGGGATAGAAGGACAAGTCCTTTTATGGATCAAAAACTGGCTAGTTCATAGAAAACAGAGAGTGAGTGTAGGTGGGCAATTTTCTCAGTGGAGGGTGGTAAGCAGTGGGGTACCGCAGGGATCAGTACTTGGTCCACTGCTTTTTAACTTGTTCATTAATGATTTGGAGATGGGAGTAAGCAGTGAAGTGGCTAAATTTGCGGATGATACAAAGTTGTTCAGGGTGGTGAAAACCAGTGAGGATTGTGAGGCACTCCAAGGGGATCTGTCAAGGATGGGCGAGTGGGCGTCAACATGGCAAATGGGGTTCAATGTGGCCAAGTGCAAGGTGATGCACATTGGAGCCAAAAATCCTAAATATAAATACACATTGATGGGGTCTGAACTGGCAGAGACTGAGCAAGAGAGAGATCTTGGAGTTGTAGTGGATAACTCACTGAAAATGTCGAGACAGTGTGTGACTGCAATAAAGAAGGCCAATGCTATGCTGGGGATTATTAGGAAGGGTATTGAAAACAGATCAGCCAATATAATAATGCCCCTATATAAATCAATGGTGAGACCTCATTTGGAATACTGTGTGCGAGCGGTCGGGTTAGAACGGATGAAAGGAAGTCCTTCTTCACCCAAAGAGTGATTAACACATGGAATTCACTGCCACAGGAAGTGGTGGGTGCTACAAGCATGGATGGCTTCAAAAGGGAATTAGATAAGCATATGGAGCAGAGGTCCATCAGTGGCTATTAGCCACAAGGTATAGCTAGGGGCTCTGGGGCAAGTGATGCTCTGTCTTCTTGGTGCTTGGGGGGGGTCAACAGTGGGAGGGCTTCTAATGTCCTGGCCCCACTGCTGGACCTCCTGATGGCACTGGTATTTCTGGCCACTGTGTGACACAGAGTGTTGGACTGGATGGGCCTTTGGCCTGATCCAACATTGGTGTCTCTTATGTACGGGGCGAACTAAAAACAAGTAAGATCTGAAGCAATAGAACAAAGTTAGAATCCAGTGGCACCTTTAAGACCAACAAAGTTTTATTCAAGGTGTGAGCTTTCGCGTGCCATCGTGAGCCATCGTCTGACAAAGTGTGTGTGCACACGAAAGTTCACACCTTGAATAAAACTTTGTTGGTCTTAAAGGTGTCACTGGACTCTAACTTTGTTCTAGAAACCAGTAAGTCTCTGAGTCCAGATGGCGTACCCGAGGGTTCTTAAGGAACTTGTACGTTAAAGTTTTTATCTACTAAGTAGTGTAACTAACTTGTTGCAAAAGCAGCCTCCAGAGCAGTGTTTAAAAAGGGGTCCAGAGGGGATGCAGGGAATTAGCGGCCAGTAAACCTAGTACCTGTTCCATGTAAATTAGTAAACATTGTTATTAAAGATAGAATTACTAAGTATCTTGAGGAACAAAGCCTGCTAAGAAGAAATGAACCTGGCTTCTACAAAGAGAAGCCTTGCTTCGCCAGCCTTTTGGAGTTCCTTGAGCAGGTTAACAGGAATGTGGATAAAGGTGATCTGGTAGACCAGGGGGGTCTCCAGCAGGGCATGCGTAGATGCCACCGTGCCCACTGACACCTTTCCTGACACCTACCCAGTGTTGTTCTAGCGGGCTGTGAAAGGTTTTCAAAAGTTTTTCAGCAGCACGAGAATCTTCACTGCGGGACTGAAGGTAAGCTAATCTAGCCATAGCTTTACCTCAGTCACACGGTGACAGTTCTTGTGCTGCAGCTGCTACCAAAGCAACATTTTTTTAAAAAATCGGCACAGCCTGGGGTTGCTAGCCTCCAGGTGGGGCCTGGAGATCTCCTGGAATTGCATCTGACCTCCAGACGACAGAGATGTTCCCCCGGAGAAAATGGCAGCTTTCTAGGGTGAGCTCTATGGAATTTTGGAATCCCTCCCCTTTGCAAACCCTGCCCCCCAGGCTCCACCCCCAAATCTCCAGGTATTTCCCAACCCACAGTTGGCAACCCTAGCACAGCCAATCAAATCTCCAATCGCCGTTCAGAAGCCTTGCTGGGCAAAAGCCTTACCCGGCCTCACCCGCTTCCTAGAAACACTTGGCGAGTGCCAGAAAGTGTCAGCTGACACCACGACGCCCATGGGAACCACGTTGGGGACCCCTGTTCTATACCAATCAGTACAGAGAGAAGTTTTATATACATCTTCCAAAGGGAGGCCAAAAGGTCAAAGGATGCAAAGAGAACGCTTCTAGGTGTGTCTGGCCCTACACCAATATCTTTGGAGCCAATTTGTGTGGGTGTGACCCACCCGCAGCTATCAGATGCTAGCAGGGATGAACAGGCAGAACATAAACAAGCAGGCCCAGAGGAGGGAGGGAGCCACGCCCAGGAGCAATGCTCCCTCTAAGCTGTGGAATCCTGTGAGCAAAAATTCTATTTTGCGAGCAACTGGCATTAAAGTTGTGAGCGAGCGATTTGGCTACTGCATCAGTTAGTTTGCTCTGGAGCCAACGTTCCTAAGACAAAAATGTGTGAGCTGGAGGCTAAAAAACTGTGAGCTAGCTCACACTAACTCAGCTTAGAGGGAACACTGCCCAGGTGTTCCTGAGACCCAGTTCTACAGGTTCACATTTGCCAGGGAATTCCAATTCAGCAGAGTTTGGTGGAGTTGCTCTTCCAATTTCTTTTTTGTTGGCATGGTAACTAGGATGAGCTACAGAATAACTTGGGAGAATATGATTTATTTGCTATGCCAACAGCTTGCTTTTCTCATGAGCAACTCAAGATAGCAGAGAGGACACCCCATCTAACTTGGGTTTTGCAAGGTGGCTCTACCTGTGTTTTCCAGGCATTGCCTGGATGGAAGTGCTCCCCCTTTGGTTTCTGAGCACTGTTTAAACGTGGTCAAGAAATGCCTGATTTGTATCTGTGTGTTCTCTTGCATAAGGACTGCCCAGTTTGGCCCTGTGCAAACGGTCAATGGGCTTTGTTGGCAGATGCATTGTTGTTTTAAACTAACTTTCTGAATTCATTGTATAAGCCAATCTGAATCCTGCAGTACAGGAAAAGGTGGGAATTAAATATTTTAAATAAATCGTGGCATAGATCACTGTGGCGGAACATGCTTGCTCTGGCCTGCAGGCCCTATTCCGCCCTGCCCTCCTGGGTTTTTCTCCACCCCTGGAGAGGCTTTTCTTCCACTCTAAGGGTAGTGCACCACCACCACCTGACCTTTGTACAGAATTACACACTGGGAGGGTCAGGCCTCCCAGCTTCCTTTCCAAGTTCTGAGGCCTTGCCTCTGTGTCTCCCACTGCCCAGAACCTGGCCACCACAGGGACAGTTTACTGCCTTATGCTCCCCTGGAGGAATAGCCCCGTGCCAACTGCCTCCCTCCCTCCTGGAACTCATTTTAAAACAGCGTGTCCAAGATGGTGGAGGTCTATGTGGTACAGAGAACTACTACCAGCATCAAAAGTTATAAAGTATTAAAAAGAAAATGTTCATAAGCATTGTCATGATCTGTGCAGGACTGGGAGCAGGGCCTGGTGTGGCTTGGTCCCAGGAGAGACCTGCATGGCAGTGATAGTAGACAGCCTACAATCCCCATAAGGCTTAGCAATGGGCTATAGCCAATCAGAGTACAGAGATTCTGTGAGGAGACTGTTACACACTGTATGAGGAGTTGGTTTTTGCTGTTAACTGTGGACAACAGTTTATAATTGCTAAACAGTTTATAACAGTTAACAGTTTATAATTGCTAAATTGACTGATAAAATCCTACGAGAAACACATACCACCTATAAATCATGACTGTTTCATACTTGGGCACCAATCCTAGACTACCTGAAGTCGCAAGCTGTGATTCCTGTTATGGCCGATAATTTGGACCTGATAAATCTCTGATTAGCCTCATGTTAGGTCTACAGTCTTTTCTGTGGAGTGTAGTTATAGTAATTTATTCAGTTAGATCCTTGTTGTTTTATAAAGTAGCTTATATGAACCTTTTTTTTTAATTATGGGGGGGTGAGGGGAACCCGGGGGATTGTTGAAGTTATTTTTAATGTAAATTTTTCATATTTTTAAATTATTATTAAAAAAAAAAACAACTGTGGACAACAGAGTGTTCTTTCGGGTCTCATCTGCGGCCTGGTCACTGTGGGGACAGGCTGGTCTGGTGAAAGGAAAAGATCCCCCACTTGGCTCAGCGTGAGTGTTAGGCAGGCTGTGGGCCTGGAAGTAGTAACCAGTTAGGAATAGTAATAGGAAGCTGCGTTAGATTCTGTTTATTTTGCCTTTTAACCACTGTTATAAATTTTTAAAGCACCTTGTCTTGTCTTGTTTCCCCCCTGCCCAGTACTGTAAGAATAAACCCTATCTGTTTCACTGTTTCTGTGCCTTGGTCATCATGCTCATGTTTTCTCGGCTGTAAAAGGGGCATTTTGGATGGGCTTGAGAGGGTACCCTGGGCCTTCTCAAGGGACCGGAGTCCAGGGTGGTGGTGGCAGAAGGTGGAGACCCCCTAGGGTCATGACAAACATACTTTTTAGCACAGCATCAGACTGAGCAAGGGGTACAAAAGAAAAGGGTAAAATGCAAAACCTCAGTCTCTGTCTCTGTACATGCCCTATCAGATGTTAAAATATAGGACAGGCTCTTTAGCTTAGGAGTTCTAGATCTCTACAGAGTTACCATTACCTTGAAATGTCCCTCAGCTGTCCAGGCCAACCACCTGCTATTTAGCCATTCATACTGCAGGAGGAATCCTCCCCAATTCCAGCTCCAGTTCACTTTTGCTTCCTTCCCTCTTCTACCACTATCTCTCTCTGTCTCTCTCTCTCTGGCTATTAGCCAGTCTATCTCTCACTGTCGATGTGGCAGGGCCTGGAGCAGCCATTTCAAAAGGTAAGGGTTGTGGAATTCAACCCTCCCTGAGTTGGTTTTTTCTTTACTTGTTGGATTTTTCTGCAGACCCACAGAGTCCCCTGAGTCTATAGAAAAACCTGTTGGGGGAGAGTGTGCCCTCTGTTTGCAGAAATAAGTATCTGCAGGCAGAGGGGACTGTTGAGAATTAGATATATAGATAGACTTGGAATAAGACCCGTTGTGGAAATAAATACAACAAGCTCTAGAAAGAGGCTCTGGGTGGGTGCCTCGGTCTTGGGAACTCAGTGTCAATTTGCTGTGGCAACCTCATCAGGGTATAATGACACCAAGTCCACCATTTTCTCCAGAGGAACTGATCTCTACTACCTGAAGAACAGTTGTAATTTTGAGTGATCTCCAGCCTTCACCTGGAGATTGGCAATTATGGTTCCCCAGGAGGGAATGGCTGGTTTGGAGGGTGGAGTCTATGGCATTGTACCTGTCTGAGGTCCCACCCCTCCTCAAACCCCACCCTCTCCAGGCTCCTCCCCTCAAATCTCCAGGAATTTCACATCATGGAGTTGGCAACACTATCTCCTTCCAAGCCAAACATCAACCTACCTTTATCTGCCCCTCTGACTTCAGCTTTCCGTCTCCTCCCCCTTCCCTTCTGGAGAGCAGCTGTAATGCTGAGTGATCTCCAGCCCCCACCTGGAGATTGGAAACAATGGTTCCCCAGAAGGGAATGGCTGGTTTGGAGGCTGGAGTGTATGGCTTTGTACCTGTCCGAGGTTCCACGCCTCCTGAAACCTCAGCCTCTCCAGGCTCCATCCCGCAAATCTCCAGAAATTTCCCACCTGGAGTTGGAAACCCTATCTCCTTCCCAGCCAGTCATGAACCTATCTTTATTTCTCCCTCAGTCTTCAGCTTTCCACCCCCCACACACCTGCAGCCTCTCCCGTGCTCTGAAGCCCTGACTGCTACGTCACATTCGCTGTCATACGGGGACCATCTCAGCAGGATATAAGGACACAGAGTCCATAATTTTCTCTAGGGGAACAGATCTCTGCCATCTGGAAAGCAGTTGTAATTCTGAGTGATCTCCAGCCCTCACCTGGAGATTGGCAACAATGGTTTCCCCAACAGGCACTAAGGGGAAATGTATTTTACCTCAGAACACATTTTACCTCAGAACAGCAACAGCAAACTGTTTAGAATGTTAGAGGCATAGGCCAATCAAGCTGCATATGCAAACGACCTCTGTGTTCCAAGGCAAAGGCCAATGAGGCTGCATATGCAAATAACCTCTATGTTCTGACTGGCTATGGGGGGGGGAGAGGAACAGCAAACTTTTTAGCATGTTGGAGGTGAGTCTCAAGCAATGCAGCCAGTGGATAGGGACAGATTCTGAGTGACACACCAGGGCGCCAACCAATTCGGGAGCTTGTGGAATGTTCTGGAGAGTGCCACGACCAAAAGGCTTTTATATATAAGGAGAGATGTATTTGTTTTAAAACAATGGTACTGTGTACCCACTGGGGGAAAGGCAGGGTATAAATGAATAGTTTGAAACACTAGGAGTTTAGGCACAATGGTACTGGGAACTCCTAGTGTTTCAAAATATTCATTTATACCCTGCCTTTCCCCCAGTGGGTACCCAAAGAGGCTTACATCATTCTCTTATCCTCCATTATCCTCACAACAACCCTGTGAGATAAGTTAGGCTAGAAGTGTATGACTGACCCAAGGTCTCCCAGCAAGCTTCTACGGCAGAGTAGGGATTTGAACCTGGGTTTCCCAGATCCTAGGCTGGCACTTTAACCACTGGAAAGATTCCTTTATGTCAAGGCCAACTATGGGTTCAAGTGATTTAGGGAGTGGATAGGGCGGTATATATCCTCATGGCGGTATATATCCTCATGGATAGGGTGGTATATAAATCGCAAATGTAATGTAAAAAAAAATGTACTCCATGATGTTTTGGTAAGTCTGATCACTACACCACCCTGGTTCTGAGACTAGAACAATAAATGAGACTGGTAAAGGCAGACTGCTAACTGAAAGTTTGGACATTTTCTTTGAAATTAAAAAAGGAAGATAATTTTAGTGTTCATTCACCTTTCCTAGGTTACACATTAAAAAAAAGAAAGAAGTATAACAGCAGCAACAAGGAAAGTTCTGTACTTCATTAAAGATTCTGATGTAATCATACATCTCAATCTGTTTACCGAAAAATAATTTTAAATCTTCTCATAGTATTTCTTTCTTTCTTTCTTTCTTTCTTGCAGACTGTAGTTATTTCTACTCCACCCAACTAGGAGGCCCTTGAGGCAGTTTACATAACAATTAAAACAATATAAAAGCAATTCAAATGACCAGTATTAAACCCTCAGTAGCTACTCTAAAAGCAGCAGTGATTAAAATAATAGTAAAAACAAAAGTGCACACCCAAGCAGCAATGAATAATTAACACTATTTTATTTGACAACTTCATTAGCAGCAACAAGATTAGGTGCATTGTTGCTCTACGGAGAGTCAAAACAAACACCTCAGTATAATGCACACCTGGAGATGCTCTGATACCATACCTTTCTAATTGCAGACTCTGGAAAAGTGTTGCCACTCGCCTTCATTCTCTAGTTCCAGGCTGCGTTTTCTTCCTTTCCTCTGCTGTTTTTGCCCAGCTAAATATATTCAGAAAATGGAAATGGACTACTGGAAATGTAGCTCCTAAGTAGGGTTGCCAGCTCTGGTTTGGAAATACCTGGAGATTTGGGAGGTGCAGCCTGGGGAAGGGAGAGACCTCAGCGGGGAATAATATCACAGGGTCCACCCTCTAAAGCAGCCACTTTCTCCAGGGGAACTGATCTCTGTAGTCATAAGAACATAAGAGAAGCCAATGTTGGATCAGGCCAATGGCCCATCTAGTCCAACACTCTGTCACACAGTGGCCAAAAATACCAGGTGCCATCAGGAGGTCCAGTAGTGGGGCCAGGACACTAGGAGCCCTCCCACTGTTCCCCCCCCCCCAAGCACCAAGAATACAGAGCATCACTTACCCCAGACCGAGAGTTCCTATCTATACCTTCTGGCTAATAGCCACTGATGGACTTCTGCTCCATATGCTTATCCAATTTCCTCTTGAAGCTGTCCATGCTTGTAGCCGCCACCACCACCTGTGGCAGTGAATTCCATGTGTTAATCACTCTTTGGGTGAAGAAGTACTTCCTTTTATCTGTTCTAACCCGACTGCTCAGCAATTTCATGGAGTGCCCACGAGTTCTTGTATTGTGAGAAAGGGAGAAAAGTACTTTCTCAGTCTGGAGATGGGTTGTAATTCCGTCGAATCCTCAGGTCCCACCTGGAGGCTGGCATCCCTAGCTGCCATGAGGACATTGGGTTAGAAGAGTACTTGGAGTCCTGTGGTGGGAAGTCCCCCCCCCCCAGGCATGTGAGGGCCTGATTTGGATTGTGGCCATGCCACACGGGGAGAAAGGGTTTCAAGAACCCACGTAACCACACAAACACCATTTTCCCAACTAGGGTTGCCAACTGGCCACTGGAGTATGTGTGTGTTTTGGGCTGCCAGATCCAGGTTGGGAAACTCCTGGAAATTGTGAGATGGAGCCTGGGGACAACAAGGACCTCAGTGGATTACGATGCCACAGAGTCCACCGTCCAAAGGATCCATTTTCTCCAGGAGAACTGATCTCAGTAGTCTGGAGATGAGCTGTCATTCCAGGGGATACCCAGGTCCCACCTGGCGGCTGGCATCCCTATGCCCAACCCTTGTAATGTGTGAATCAACCATTTGTTGGAGACAAAGACTTGCAGGGGGCATCTCATTTCCCGCTTAACTTCCCTGAAAACCCCAATAGCCTTTACCTTTTTCTGCTTCCATCTTTCCTTCCCACCCGCTAGTCAACCTATATGCATCTGCTTTCCGTCTTCAGCTTTCCATCCTTACCTCCCTTGGCAGCCTCTCCCTGGGAAAACTCTAGCCTAGTTGTACAGTAGGGAACCTGCAAGGCCTTCTGGAGGAAACCTCATTTCCCGTTTCCCCTTCCCCACATTTTTTCCTCTTTCTCTCCTCCTATCAACTCCCATACTCTCACAATTCACACTCACCACTTAACTTACCTTTTATCTGCCCCACCAATCTTCAGTCATTATATATTTATTTTTTAAACTTAATTTATGCCTCACTTTTCTCCACAATAGGGATTCAAAATAGCTTACATCATTCCTCTCTCCTCCATTTTATCCTCAGTACAGCCCTGTCAGGTAGGTTAGGGTGAGTGAGCTTGTTAGGCCCAAGGTGAGCTTCTATGGCATATTAGGAATTTGAACCTGGGTCTCCCAGATAATATTCTGAAACTCCAACCAGTACACCATGCTTTCTTTTTGTGGTGGCTGCTACTGAATAGCAGCAAGTAGCTGCAGAAGTGACTCATGGAACTCGCATGGTATCAAGTCACCTGGTGGTTGTTGCCAGGCCTAGCCCCTATGAATCCTCCCTCAAAGGCCAAAGTAGTCTAGAAAGGGCCTTTCCCCTTCCCCATGCCTTTTACTGACAGAAACCAAGGCTTCAACTGGCAATTCTGTTATGGTTACTTAGCAACGGTCACAGAGGGCACTTTTTCTTAAAGCTGCAGTGCTGTTTCGATTGTTTTGGTGGGTTTTAACCCCCAGTTGTTTGGTGTGGGGGTTTCTTGGTTTGCTTGTTTTTTTAGATTTCAGACTTTTCAGCAAACCTGGGGCTTTTCTCATGGTTGTAGAAATGTCTATCTTGTCCGTTCATGGCTCCACTCTCCATATTTAAGTATCCACATATCTGGGCGTCTTGAGAATTTAATATGTTGATGACACCAACTGCTTTGTGCTGCTTTACCCTGGGAGATTTTTACAGGTTAAATAACAGGATCAAGAGGCTAAAAAAAAAGTCTCAGTTTGGCCTGAGGAAACCCTTGGCCTTAATAACCTTTTCAGGTACCTTCCAGCCTTTAAGTTCAACAGGAGAAGAAAAGGGATGTAGCCCATTCAAGGCAGTAATTAAAATTTTAACAACTTCTGTATCCCTCCCATTTTATATATGGGAAAACAAGCAAGATAGGCTGCCCAAGGCCATGCAGTGAGTCAGAGGCAGGGCTGAAGCCCTGCAATTCCTGCCTCTTGCTCTCAAACCAGACATTTGCTGCCTCCCTGCTGACAGATGAAAGAAAGCTAATTTCTCAACAAGCGATCATGATGAGAGAGGGAAGAATTAGAGTAGCCCAGGGCAGGATGTCAAAGCCGAAGGAGGAGAAAACAGGTTTGGGGAAAACAAATAGAGATCTATGAAGAAAGTGGTGAAAGACATAGAAATGGGGAGGCAAACACACTGAGGGGAGGAGAGCTTCTTGTTCAATGTTAAGTGTGCATGAAATTTTTTTAAAAATAATCTTGTATCAGAACTATCAAGCATTTTCCACAGAAGCAAAATCTCAGTCGTTATTTTCCACACAGCTTACTTACTTGCGTGATAGTTTTAAGGAACAGCCCTTTACGAGGCGAGTTTTGTGACAGGGATTTTTATTTATTTCATTCATTTATACCCGGCTTTCCAAGCCGAGCCTATGGACTTCAGTAGCTTTGCCTAGAGTGGCATTTGCTAGTCAGAGGGAACTGCAAGAGCTCTCCAGAAACAACAGCACAGACTGTTCTGGCGGCTCCTCTTGCCAGCCAACAGTGGAAAGACTTCAGTTTACTTTGCAAAACTTCAGTTTTCCCTCCTTAATTAGCCACACAACAGAAGCAGTTTCTTCCACCTTGGCAAGCAGATAGGGCTGGTGTGTGTGCTCGCTTTGTCTCTGTCTTAAAATGACTGGAAGACCGTTTACGTGACTGTTTGTAGTTTAGCCCTGAGGCAAAACCAAGAAAGGGGGCAAAAAGACATTTGCCTCCTTGAATGGTGCTTCAGTGTGCTTCTTCCCCTTACAGTGCAGTCATCTGCCTCTTAACCAATCAAAAGGCAGAGACCAGAGCTCTCAGATTTGCAGAGGTGGGGGTCCAAGAAAATCCTACCTATGGAAGCTGTGCTGTAAAGAATGAGTGGATAGGGTTAGCCTCCCCCTCTGCTGCAAACTGCACCCCCTCCCTGGACTAGTCTGTGCTTACCTGGATCATCTCCTCTATATGGAGCAAGTCCTCAGGGTGGCATTCTGTGCTAATGCACCTCAACACCTTCTATAGAGATTTCCCTGCACCTCCAAGTACAGTGTTCTCGTGTTTAACTCTACCATTTGTTGCACCATAAGTACACAGGCACTAGGAAACATTTCTGAGAGTTTTGTCTAATGGTTGCTTCCCACACAAAAGCTCTTTGTGCTCTGACCACAGGATCAAATAGCTACTGGCATGCATGAGGGCCTCACTGGGGAATACCTGCAGCTCAATGGCTAAGGATGTACTTTACTCACAAAAGAAGAAGAAGAGATTGGATTTATACCCCATCCTTCACTACCCGAAAGAGAGCCGTTTACAATCTCCTTTCCCTTCCCCACAACAGACACCCTCTGAGGTAGGTGGGGCTGAGAAAGCTCTGAGAGAACTGCTCTTGAGAGCTTGTGATTGACCCAAGGTCACACCAGCAGCTGCATGTGGAGGCGTAGGGAATCAAACCTGGTTCTCCCAGATTAGAGTCTGCGCTCCTAACCACTACACCAAACTGGCTTTCAGGTTCCAGGCCCTGTCCTTGGTGTCTCCGCTGAGGAGCCTGCCTCTGCCTAAGAACCTGGGCAGCTGCTATCAATCAGAGCAGACCCTGAGCTCAATAAGCCAGTTGTGGCTTTCCCTGCAAGGGCAGAGGGATGCCCCTCTCTGTAAGAGGGAACATCCAGACAAAGTCATGCCTGATTCATGCACAACTCTTCTGCCCCTCCCCTCTAGAAGAAACTCCCCCACCTTTTTCCTCTGGGTTAGAGGGGCAACTGCAAGGTTGATTGCATAAAGCCGTGAGAGCCACTTAACGCCTCAGGAATCACAGGTGGCTCTTTGATGTGCCACCCATGGCCTTTCTGAGCACCACTCCCCAATGTGGCACCTGACCTGTGTTTCAGAAAAGTATGCAAGGTTTGCTTATGGCTTAAAGGACTCCACCCCCCTTTCCATACTGAACTGTGCTGTAGTGTTACAGCATTGCGTGATAGGGAAGGGAAAGTAAGAGTAGATGGGGGGGTCCCAGCTGTGGGGGTTCTGGTGAAACTGCTGCACATCTGCACATTTGTACAGAGCACAAAGGGGAGGAGACATAGGGATGCAGAGTGGTGGCAGCACAGGAGTGCAGAGTGGGGGCAGCACTGGGGATGTGCGGAGGATGGGGATGTGCGGAGTCCATTCCTGCCCATCCACATCCCCATGCCGCTTGCTGCTGAGACAGAGGGACGTTTTCATGTCCCCGTGGCCATGCAACCTGTCTGACTCCGTATAAAGCAGATTTATATGTGCTCACAGGTCTGTCATTCTGCAATTAGCATTTTAAAGGAAAAACATGTCTTTTAAAAGCATAGCTTTCCCCCCTTTATGATGGCATCAACAAAGCGGGAAGCCTGGTTTCAAATAATGAAACTGAGCAGAGGTTTTCCTTTCCCTCCCCTGCACAGCCCCGAGGCAAACCAAGGCTGCTCAAGCTTGCCGTCTGCCTTTTACAGGTAAGGGGAGATACCTGATGTTCATCAGTCTTGCTCCAAAAAGAGAGGTCTGGGCTGAAATCAGCTTAAAGGCCATGCCATCTGCCTGGGACTCCTTGGTCCTGAGTCTTAAACATGTGGGAACAGGCTATAGCAAAGAGAGAAGCCCTCTCGCGTGCTGAGAGACACAGCTCCATCTCTTCCAGGACTTTGGCCAGGCGCAAATTAAGATTTGGGAGGCGCACCTTGAAAACCCATTGATATTTCTTGCTCTGTTCCTTAAAGAACTTGTAAAAGTTAGTAAAAACTTTGTATCTGTTGCAAAGGAAACATCCCCCAACCCCCCCCAAGTTCTCAAGTGCTTATGCTTTATCCTCTGACTGGAATACCATTCTGCAATAGTCAAACAGGATCATATGCCATTATGTAGAGAATAAATTATGTGACTCCATTTATGGCTCACAAATCGGGTCGCTACTCCAGGCTGGGAAATCTGTGAAGATTGGGGGGGGGGGTTTAGAGTCTGGGGAGGGTGAGGTTTGTAGCGGAGAGGGACTTCAGCAGGGTATAATGCCACAGAGCAGCCCCGTAGCTAGGGAATTTGGGGGGAGGGGGCCTGGGGGGGAGCTAATTTTAAATCAAAGCATAATGCAGACGGCAAGTTGGGGCACTTTGGGGTCAGCCCAGGAAGGAGGGGGCCCAGAAGAAACACGAGGGGGCCAGGCCCCGTGGGCCCCACGTTAGCTACGGGGCAGCCACAGAGTCCACTTTCCAAAGCAGTTTTTTTCTCCGGGGGAACTGATCTCCGTCAACTGGAGATCAGTTGAAATCCCAGGAGATCTCCAGGTGCCACCTGGAGGCTGGCAACCCTCCTCACAAACCACATTCTCTCCCTCTGCCCCCCACCCATCATTAAAAAAGGCACACACGCAACCAGTCATGCCTAGTCACAGGTACTTAAACTCACAGAGGTGAGTGGGAGGCAATACGCATAAATGGGTGCAGGATTACAATCAAAGCCTATATCATACCAATAAACATTGAAATACGAATGTTACAAAACTGAATGCGAGCAGCTGTTGCTGAAAGCCCAACCTGCCAACCCTGATGCTTATCTGAAGTCCTCTTTCCTTCTTCAGCCTCCACCCTGCAAAGATCTTGGCTATCAGTCAAGCAAGGTCAGGAAGGATTAAGGGGGCGGGGCTGGGAAATCACGAAGACTGTGCCACCATTTTTATGGACCTTTTCTTGATCTTTTTCAATTAAGAGCGCTTGTTAAGTAGTGCGGTTAGATTTCAAAATGGGAGGAGGTTCCTATGGCTTAATATTGCAAATGTATTCTCTCCCCTCTCACCCTCTTTCAGCAATACAGCACAAATCTAGAAACAGAAAGACAACAGGAGCCATCAAGAGAAAAGGCACAGTCAGGGCTATTTTTGGACAGAAACACTCAGGAACTGTGTTCTGGCTGGCTTCAGAGTTGGCCACACCCACTACAGCCAAAACCTCTGCGTGCGTGGCTACAGAGGGAAGGCCTGGAGAGTGACATCCCCCCCCCCCCGACTCCAAGGCGGGCGGGCCAGGGGGACCCCTGGAAGGATTGGGGAGGCATTTAAATGTCCTGTCCAGGGGCCTGCTTGCCTGGGCTCCCTGCAGCCACAGGGCACCCGAGCAAGTCAAGGGAAGGCATGGGGGTGTGGCCTAATATGCTAACGAGCTGTGCTGTCAGGGGTGTAGCTTAATTTGCTAATGGGTTTCTGCTGTTGGGCGTGGCCTATTATGCTAATGAGTTCCTGCTGGGCTTTTTCTACCAAAAAAAAGCCCTGGGCACAGTTATCAAAATGCTAACCTCAGTTATTCAATGTGTGTGAGTGTGTGTGTGAGAGAGAAATACTGGAGCAATCAAATAAGTTATTCCTGTTGGACAAATCGAATAGATTTTGTGGTGGTGGGAAGTGCCGTCAAGCTGTAGTCGACTTATGGATACCCTGTAGCCCTGCTCCCTCTAAGCTGTGGAGTCTTGCGAGCAAAAATTCTACTTTGTGAGCTCCTGGCATTAAAGTTGTGAGTGAGCGATTTGGCTACTGCATAAATTAGTTTGCTCTGGAGTCACCCTTCCTGAGCTAAGACAAAAAATGTGTGAGCCGGATACTAAAAAACTGAGCTAGCTCACACCTAGGTTTACCAAGGTCTGGCAGGGGATTCGTATTTCTTGCCAGGAGCCTTGCCGCGGGGACGGCTCCACGCGCTGCACCCGCTGTCGCCAGGATGTGACGCTCCGCGTCGCTCTGGCAACGGGACTCCAAACAGCCCCGTTGCCAGAGCGACGCAGAGCGTCACATCCTGGCGACGGTGGGTGCAGCGCGTGGAGCCGTCCCCGCGGCAAGGCTCCTGGCAAGAAATACGAATCCCCCACCGGACCTTGGTAAGCCTACCACACCAACTCAGCTTAGAGGCAACACTTCCCTGTAGGGCTTTCAAGGCAAGAGATGTTCAGAGGTGGTTTGCCATTGCCTGCCTGCCTGCCTGCCTGTGCAGCAACTCTGGACTTCCATGATGGTCTCCCGTCCAAGAACTAACCAGGGTCAGCCCTCCTTAGCTTCCAAAACCTGATGAGATCAGGCTAGAAATCCTTAAAGCTGCTGGGAAGCCAGAGACAACCGCAAGAGGAGCACAAAGGGGAATTGCACACCTTCCCCTTTGTACCTGATGCCCCAAGTTAGAACGGCAGCCCAAAGGAAGCTTTTGTAGAGGGGGTTCTGGCAGTTCTCCCATTGCACCAACAGGGGGAGACACAAATGACCACTCCTGAAACTGGTGGTGGAAACCGTCGTCAAGTCCCAGCTGATTTATGGTGACCCCTGGTGGGGTTTCCAAGGCAAGAGACGTTCAGAGGTGGTTTGCAGTTGTCTGCCTCTGCATCCTGACCCTGGTATTCCTTGGAGGTCTCCCGTCCAAATACTGGCCAGGGCTGACCCTGCTTAGCTTCTGAGATCTGATGAGATCAGGCTAGCCAGGCCTAGCAGCAATCTTAAAGTTAACTCTTCTACATAATTTGGAATGACTTCGGCCTTGAATTGGGCAATAAGAGCTTCTGCTCCAGCAGTGACAAACAGGAACACGCTCCCGTGTGGAGCTGAGAAAGAATATTCCCTGATGTTCAGAGCGTCACAACATTTCCAAATTTGCTGCACTATTTTGACAACCATTAAATTCTACCTACTATGTCTGGATGAGATTTTTCTGGCATTTCTTAATCATTTGACCAGGCACCGAATATGAAACCTCTGAAGTTCTCCGCTGTCAAACACTAAATTCAAATTCCCAGAGAGCCACTGCGTAATGTTAAATATTGTATCTGGTAACATAGAATTTCAAATATAGGGACTGTGTATTCAAGGAATCTCTGAGGAACGTTCAGCATCAAAGTGTGGGGAAGAGGTGTGAAGATGGGGGCCAGAGGGGCAGCTCATGCTCCACTGTTGTGTATTCACCACAGCTGTTGCCTGCAGACTTCAGTAGAGGTGTTTGCAATAAGGGTAGAGACCACCCATGTCTCTGTGGACAGAGATGCCTGCTTCCCATGAGCCTTTCTTTCTCTCAGCTCCCAGAGTGCAGCTGGGGCCAGTCCTACCACAGGCATAACCAACAGGAGGAGGAGGAGATGGGATTTATACCCTGCCCTTCACTACCCAAAGGAGTCTCAGAGCGGCTTACAATCTCGTACTTCTCCCTGTGAGATAGGTGGGGCTGAGAGAGCTCTTTTGAGAACTGCTTGTGAGAGAACAGCTCTGGAAGAACTTGTGACTGATCCAAGGTCACGCCAGCAGCTGCATGTGAAGGAGTGAAAAATTAAACCCGGTTCTCCCAGATTAGAGTCCGCGCTCCTAACCGCTACACCAAACTGGCTCTCATGAGAATACTTTGGGAAGCACATTCAGCTCACCTCTATTTAGAGGAGTATGCGAAGAATGGTTAGCAAAGTCTGGCAGACAACAGAACACAGGGCAGATCTGTTTCTTAAGACTATTATTCTCTTTTCCTTGGAAGCCTTGGGAACAGCAGGGCGGGGCCGTGGCTCAGTAGCAGAGCATCTGCTCAGGATGCAGAAGGTTCCAGGTCCAATCCCTGGCACCTCCAGTGAAATACATTAGGCAGCAGGTGATGTCAAAGACCTCCGCTGGAGACTCTGGAGAGCCACTGCCAGTCTGAGCAGACAATACTGACCTTGGTGGACCAATTGTCTGATTCACTATAAGGCAGCTTCACTGTGAGACAAGTCCAGAATCTCATTGCTAACTACAATTCCCAGTATTCTTTGAGGAAGAGGGGAGCCACCATATATATATATATACAACCATTACACATTTCTGGTCTAGATAAGCCTAACCACAATACGTTCCCATGCTTCTTTCTATCAGTCATTCTCTAGGAGAATACCAACACACACTGGGAAACTGGGACTTTGGAACTGCCTCTGGAAACTGTTGTCTGTCCATAGGAGTGTGTCGGTGACCTACCAGACCTGATCCTGGCAGCGCTGGCTCTGTCTGCACTCCTTGGAGGTTTCCTCCCTGGAGCAAAACAGTGCAACAGCCAAGTGTCAATACTTTCCATAGGGTATCTTATCTATGCGTAATTTTGATAGGGTTGCTGATAAAACGGGCAGCCAGGTGCACCAGCCCATGATGGTATCAGGAACTCTTTGGCATTCTCCCATGATGTCTCAATCCCTTCTTGGGATCCAGTTCATGTGGAGTATCTGTAATGAAGAGATCACGAAGACACCTTTCTAGTTTGGATGTTGCAAGATCAGTTCGAGCAATGGAGACTGGCAATAGCGGGAGGGGACTCGCTCTCTGCCCATGAAGACATACTGCCTCTGAACAAGGAGGCGCCATTCCTAGCTCTCAGGACTAACATTCTCTGCCATACAGCTCCACTGTACATAAAGTTAAACTTGCGTTTTGAAATGAAAAACACTACAATAGAGGTTTCAAGCCTCGCAATGGTCAAGATAAAGTTATGGGTTTTAAAACAAAAATCTGTGGGAATGTTATATTTACTTGGAACAGCCAGACTCAAGTCCCAGCAGCACCTTAGAGACCAACAAGAATTTCAGTTTATAAGCGTTCAAGAGCCAAAGCTCCCTTTCTTCCGATACAAGTCAGAATGGATTTCTCTGAATCCTTATAATATCCTAGTCAGAGGGGGAGAGGTAGGGTTGCCAGTTCTGGGTTGGGAAATACCTGGATATTTTTTTGGGGGGTAGAGCCTGAGGAGGGTGAGGCTTGGGGAGTGTAGGGACTTCAGTGGGGTATAATGCCATACAGTCAGAGGTCGATTCGGGGGGAATCGCAGGGAATCGCCGTTCCCCCGAGTGAGGTGTGGGGGCGGGGCACATGACGAAGCCCCGCCCCCTGCTTCCAGCCGCCCCGCTTCCGGCCCTCATTCAGCCAGGAGGAGGCAGGAGAAGACGGAGGGTAAGTTCGGGCCCTTCATGGGGCTCGGCAGTGGAGCCGCAAGGCCGGCGGCGGCAACCGGGACCGTTGGGGGCGGGGGGCCTTCACAGGGCTTCCTCACACTCCCGCACCTTTAAGACTAACAAATAGCACCTTTAAGACTTACCTTTAAGACTAAGACTAACTGAGTGGTGGGTGTGGCTTTATGACACACTTCCGGTGATGGCAGGGGGTGTGGCCTTATGACACACTTCTGGTGATGTCAGGAGGTGTGGCATATGCTAATGAGTTATGCTAATGAGTTCCCCTAGCTCTTTTTCTACGAAACGACCCCTGTATGCAGTACACCTTCCAAAGCGGCCAGTTTTCTCCAGGTGAACTGATCTCTGTTGCCTGGAGATGAGTTGTAATAGTGGGAGATCTCCAGACACCACCTGGAGATTGGCAACGCTAGTGGGAGGCATGTTGTCAAGCAAGAACTCAGGACACAGAGGTACGATGCATATTGCAATCAGCTAGATCAGAGCAGAAGAGAAATGCTTAGGGGCAGAAAATTAGCATCTGTAATGAGATAAGAATCCTCTGTCCCTATTCAGCCCGGTGTGTGTGTGTGTGTATGTGTGTCCATTGTTCTGAATTTATTTGGGGCATTTTTAAGTAGCCTTTCCAGCAAAAGGGTCCTCAAAATGGCTATAGCAATTAATACATTAGCAAGAGCACTAGCAAGGGCATGATGCAAAAGTGTTCAATAAATCAATGGCTTCACCTCTCCCACAAACTCGGGTGACTTGAAATATGAACCAGGGAGGCTTTCCTTGACTAGTACCTGCCAAATTTTCTTGGAAAAAAGCCATACTAGATGAGATGCAGGGACATCTATGATCAGATTTCCCAGTGGAATTTTTTTAGTCAAGAAGAAGAGAAAGAACAGTAGGTTTTAATACCCCACTTTTCTCTACCTTAAGGTGTAGGGTTGCCAAATCTTTTTTACCTGGCAGTGGGGGGCTCCTGCCCAGTGTCCTGAGTGCGTGCGCGGGTGCAAAGCGCGCGCACGCTGCCCAGATGTGGCGTCATGACGCCGGGCATGCTGGGGGCGAGGCCACAGCCATTTGAGGGGAAAACATAGAGGTTTCCCCTCAAATGGCTGTGGCCCCGCCCCCAGCGTGCCCAGCGTCATGACGTCACATCCGGGTGACGTGCACGTGGGGGTGGGGTTTCCCCCGGGGCCCGATTCCGCGGGGGTGGAAATCGGGCCTCCAAAGCGGGGGGAAATCCGCTCCCCGGGGGGACTTGGCAACCCTATTAAGGTGTCTCAAAGCGGCTTACAATCGCCTTTCCCTTCCTCTCCCCAGAACAAGCACCTTGAGAGGTAGGTCGGGCTGAGAGAGTTCTGAGAGAACAGTGACTGGCCCAAGGTCACCCCGCAGGCTTCATGTGTCTCAAAGTGTCTTACAATCACCTTTCCCTTTCTCTCCGCATAACAGGGGCCTCGCGAGGTAGTCGGGGCTGAGAGAGTTCTGGGAGAACAATGACTGGCCCAAGGCCACCCAGCAGGCTTCATGTGGAGGAGTGGAGAATCAAACCCGGTTCTCCACATTGGAGGCCACCAGTGTCCCCCCTATGCTGAGTTAGTGTGAGTTAGCTCACAGTTTATTAGCCTCCGGCTCACACATTTTTGCCTTGGCTCGGGAAGGACGACTCCAGAGCCAACTAATCGATGCAGTAGCCAAATGGCTCGCTCACAACTTTAATGCTGGTTGCTCACAGAGTAGAATTTCTGCTCACATGACTCCACAGCTTAGAGGGAGCCTTGGAGGCCACTGCTTTTAACCACTACACAACCCTGTCAACAACATCAAGGTGTGGTGCTGGGGGGTGGGGGTAAAGACTTCTCTCCACACCCTTTTCCCAATGCCAACTGCCTCTCTCCCAGCTTTTATTTACCACACACTGAAAGAAGCTGCTTGAGTTGCTAGTATGTCAATCAGCAGTTCAGTTAAGGGAGGCCACTGGCCTGGGTGGAGGGGTTCACCGGGACCCCAATCTGAGCTCTAAAAGAAAACACCTCCACGAGGAAATGCCACGCCTCTTCAGGCTGCTCAAAAAATTCAAAATGGGGGGGGGATTTTTCTCCACATAGTGCTTCTCTAGATACCACCGGAGCACAGTGACAACAGGATGTGAACCCAAACCAAATCCTCCTCAGCAACTCACAGTCCAAGCACACACCTCTGGCCCCTTTCCCCCTCAGGCTGCCGTAGAAGCCAAAAAATAGGGAGCGAAAGTTGGCGACTCCAGCAAAAGGAGGGCTAATTTCTTCAGATACAACAGAAGAAATGAAGATGTATCCCTCCCTGCCTGCCTATTATCTATCTGTCTGTCTGTCTGTCTGTCTGTCTGTCTGTCTGTCTGTCTGTCTATGAATATTTAAATTTTATTTCTCCTTTGGTCTCTGGAGAAGTGAGCATAGTCTCACAAAAGCTCATACTGGAATAAATGCTGTTAGTCTTTAAGGTGCCACTGGATTATTGCCTTGTTTTGCTACAATCATTTAGAGTCAGCCTGTGGGTCAGTGGCAGAGCATCTACTTGGTATACAGAAGATCCCAGGTTCAATCCCTGGCATCTCCAGTTAAAACAGCCCAGACAGGAGGTGATGTGAAAGACCTCAGCCTGAGACCCTGGGGAGTTGCTGCCGGTCAGCAGACAATACTGGCTTCGATGGACCCAGGGTCTGATGCAGTATTAGGCTGCTTCCTGCCCGCCCCACGGACTACCATGGGCTGGCTGCCCCACTGGTGTGGTCTGTTGGTGCCATCTACTGGAAATGGGATGAATTAACTGACCATTTTGAACAAGAGCCATTTAATCTCTGGTTACTTTGAATACCAAGTGCGTCCTTATTCGTTTCTTATTTATTTTTTTACTTCATTTATAGCCTGCCTTTCTCACTGAGACTAAAGGCAGATTATTACAAAATATAAAAACAATGCCATCAGACAGCAAGGTACATCCAGTGCACACTGCAACAGGACTGGGTGGGGTTTTTTTGCTGTCAACTCGCTGCCAATTTATGGTGACCCTGTAGGATTTCAAGGCAAGAGACATTCGGTGGTGGCTTACCATTGCCTGCCTTCCCATAGAGAACTTGGACTTCCTTGGTAGTCTCCCATCCAAATACTAGCCAGGGCCAACCCTGCTTAGGTTCCAGGATCTGAAAAGATGAGGCTAGCCTAAGCTATCCAAGTCAGGGCACATCAGGACTTTTGTTGTTGTTCAGTCGAACAGTCAAGTCCGACTCTTTGTGACCCCATGGACCACATTGTGCCATGCCCTCCTGTCTTCCACCATCCTCCAGAGTTTGCTTAATTTCATGTTCATTGCATCAATAACACCATCCAACCATCTCATCCTTTGCCTTCCCCTTCTTCTTTTACCTTCAGTCTTTTCCAGCATCAGGGTCTTCTCCAGTGAATGCTCCTTTCTCATTTGGTGGCCAAAGTATCAGGACTAGTATTGCAGAATTAGAAGACAATGCAAACAAAAAACTCTCTAAGGCGTGACATACCATAAACAACAGAGAAAGTGGATTATACAGGTAGAAGACAAGTGCAGGGAAACCAAGGTGAAACATACAATAAACATCGCAATAGGCTACAATCCTATTAACTTTACAAAAGCACCCCTGGAGTGTTCAATTATATTGCATTTCTTATTCCTTTATAAACATTTCAGGTTTTGCACATTCTGCGGAATAATAGAAGTGTCGGAGCTTTCCTGACCTCAGGCGGGTTGTTCCACAGGCTGCCTACTTGTTACTCGATAGTTAGTTCCCTCCACTTGTTGCGGGAATGTCACATTTTCTCAGCATGCAAATTGTTGTATTTTGGCATTGAGAAAAATGTGATTTTTCCTCTAGTTAGCCAACCCTTTGCTGTTACAGAATACACATGAAGCTGCCTTAGACCCTTGGGTCTATCACAGTCAGGACTGTCTACTCAGATTGGCAGCAGCTCTCTAGGGTCTTATGCAGAGATCTTTCACATCACCGACTGCTAGATTCGTTTAAACTGGAGATGCCAGGGATTGAACCCGGGACCTTCTGCGTGCCAAGCAGATGCTCCACCAGTGAGCCACACAGCCCTTCCATTGCAGAATTGTCAGGCGCTCGCTCAATAATGCTTAAGACAACATGTGTGGCAAAACTTCTACTCATTTAACTCTGTGATCTTTTCTTTAAAAAGGGTTTATTAGGTTATTTAGAAAAACTTTATATTTTGTCTCTCCAGAAAACTCCTTATTTACCACCGTAAGTCCAAGTTCTCTATGGGAAGGCAGATCAATGAACCCGCCGGAGAAAAGGAAAGAAGGATCGTGCCGAAATAAGAGGGTGCTGGTAGGATATCCCTCCCCCTGAAGTGAATTGTGGCCCTAGCTAGGAACTAACTACAAATATGTAGTTCCCTGTAAAACCGCTCTGAGACCCATTAGGGGTTATGAGCGGTATATAAGTCGCATGTAAATAAATAAATAAACCGTAAAAGAGAAGGCACCTAGGATTACCCTGCCAAACCGCTATGCTTTCTAACTGGCTCTGCTTATCACGCCTCACCTAGATTAGATCTGAGTTTATCTTAATCCTAATTTGCCTGCGCATCAACATTATTCCCCATTAGAATGAATGGGTGTGGAAGTTGGACAATCAAGAAAGTTGACAGGAAGACAGTTAACTCATTTGAAATGGGGTGTTGGAGGAGAGTTTTATGGATGCTGTGGACCACCGGAAAAACAAATAAGTGGGTGCTAGATCAAATCAAGCCTGAACTGTCCCGTCATGGCTCAGGTGGGGTGTCACCTGATTAGGGTTGCCAAGTGAGAAGTTCTTACCGGCGGGGGAGCCTTGCCGGTCTCCAGGAGCCGTCGGTGTATGCGTGTGCGCCGCCAGAACGTCACCGGAAGTGACACGTGACGTCAATCACGTTGAGGGCATGGCCACGTTCGTCGGAGGGAAAACTGTAGAGTTTTCCCTCTGACGATCGGGGCCATGCCCCCAACGTGATTGATGTGGTTGCGTCACCTCTGGTGACGCAGCCACGCTGCGCTTTGGGGGGCGGAGTCCCCCCGGGGGCCAATTCCGTGGCGGTGGAAATCGGGCCTCCAAAGCGGGGGTTTACCCGCCTCCACTTGGCAGCCCTACACCTGGTGCTGCCACCACTCTGGTTCCAGGCTCCTCTGAGAAGGCCCAGAGCACCCTCCCAGGCCTTTAGACCTCCCTTTTAGCCGAAATGAGCGTGAGGACCAGGCAGAGTGAACAATGAAAACGGTTTATTTTATAGGAGGTCAAACAAACAAGGTGCAGGAATAATAACAGTAAGTGGGTGAAAAGAAAAGAAATCAAATGCCCTAACACGTCTAAATATACTGTCCCTAGCTCACTATTTCAAGTGGCCTTAGACTTCTCACCCTTCCCACAGGATGAGGGTTTCTTCCCCACAGCAGCCTTCCTTCTGGCCCTGTTCCCTGGGAAGAAGAACAGCTCTTCTCCTGTACCAGCTCTTTTGTTATAAGTCCCCTTTCCCTGTGATTGGCTAAAATTGGTGCCAAAACCTCTCAGGGGCCTCTGGGAGTTGTAGGCCTACCCTCCTCCCACTGCTAGTCAGGCTTCCTGGGCCTGCTAGGCCTTGCTTGCACAGCCCAGGTCATGACATGTCCCTAGATAGGGCTGCCAAATGTGGGCGGGGAATCCCCCGCTTTGAAGCCCCGATTTCCGACACAGCAGAATCGGGGCCCGGGGGAACCCCGCCCCCGGTGTGCGCATCACTAGCAAGTGATGTGGGCATACCGGGCACGCTGGGGGCGGGGCCACGGCCATACAAGGGAAAACTCTATGGTTTTCCCTTGTATGGCCGTGGCGCCGCCCCCAGTGTGCCCCCAGCGTGCCCACGTCACTTCCGGGTGACGTGCACGCGGCGCGCACGCGCGCACCCCCCCCAACACCAGCCGGGAGCCCCCCGCTCCCAGCGAAGACAGATTTGGCAACCCTATCCCTAGAAGTTAAAATGCCCAAACTGAAGCTACTGTGCTTTGGTCACATTATGAGAAGACAGGAGTCACTGGAAAAGACAATAATGCCAGGAAAAGTCGAAGGCAACAGGAAAAGAGGAAGCTCCAAAATGAGATGGATTGACTCAATCAGGGAAGCTGCAGCCCTCAGTTTGCAAGACCTGAGCAAGGCCGTTAACAGAAGGATGTTCTGGAGGACACGGATTCATAGGCTGCTGAATTGCGACTGATAACGAAGCTCAAGACAATGCATCCACCTGGACTGAATCGAGACCTAGGTTTTCCTGTCTCATTACAAACACTGATTTTTACTACCTCTCTGCCTAACACACTGTCCATCACACCTACTATTGTCATTTGCCTGCTAATGTCATTTGGCATCTGAAATCACTCCACTTTCCAATATATAGGACAGACGGATTCACATTCTAGTTGTATCTGAAGAAGTGAGCAGTGACTCACAAAAGCTCCTACCCTGCCACAAATGTTGTTAGTCTTTAAGGTGCTGCTGGACTCTTACTCTTTTCTGCTGCTTCAGACAAACTAACAGGGCTACTCTTCTTGAATGATTCATAGGGTTACCATAAATTGAGGGCACTTAAGACGCACACGTCAACAGCTGGAAGGGGCCCTCACCCATTCTGAGCAGTCTCTGGATTGTTTTCAACTTCCTTGTTATCATTTCCCCTGTCATTCTGTTATTTGCAGCTTTTAACAGATAACACTTTATGGATCTGGTGGAGTGACAAAAGCTTCTCTTGGAATAAATTGCGTCAGACTTCGAGGTGCCCCAGGGCTCTTGGTTTACATTCCTTTCAAAACAATGGCAAATATCAGCAAGTCTACTCTTTTCCCCTGCCGCAATAGTTCACCATTGTTTGTTTTGTAAGTTTGCTTTCAAAATGGCACTGTTTTAGTTAACTGAATGGAGGCTGAGTGCTGCCTTCTCCCAGCACTTGGTGCCTACATCTTGCCTTGATAACGATGGATGGAAAGTGCCCTCAAGTCATAGCTGACATGGTGAAACCTGGAGAAAGGGGGTTGTTTCAAGGCAAGAGACCCACAGAGGTGCTCTACCAATGCCTTCCTCTGCACTGCAAGCCAGATATTCCTTGGTGGTCTCCCATCCAAATACTAGCCAGAGCTGACCCTGCTTAGCTTCCAAGATCTGATGAGATCAGCCTCACCTGGGGTACCCAGATCAAGGCATCTCTTGTCTTAGCATTTGTTTTATTTCTTTATTTCAAAACTAAAGGTAGGAATGGTAGCCCAGCTATCCCTCTACAGCAAGATTTCCTTCTCCTCCAACATGTGTGGCTTGGGAAAAGCGTTATTGGCCTTCCCAGATCATTCTAGCACATTCAAGAAACTTAGAATCACCCAGCAGGCTCATTGACATCGGGAAGGGGCTGAGAGGGAGGAAGATTCCTGCGGAGGCAGCTAGTCATCAGCCCCATTACTAGTGTTGAAGAAGAGATTTATTTTATTTATTTTATTTTATTTTTCACATTTATACCCCGCCCTCCCCACTTTGCTCAGGGCGGCTTACAGAGGCGAGGCAGAACCTTGCCATAATAAAAACATAATATACATAATACATTTAAAAAACATAGTACATGGGATTTATATCCCGCCCTTCATTCAGAGTCTCAGAGCGGCTTACAAATGCCTTTCCCTTCCCCTCCCCACAACAGACACCCTGTGAGGATGATGGGACTGAGAGAGTTCTTTTGAGAACTGCCCTTTCAAGGACAGCTCTTGTCAGAACTATGGCTTGCCCAAGGTCCCACCAGCAGCTGCAAGTGGAGGAGTGCGGAATCAAACCTGGTTCTCCCAGATTAGAGTCCACATACTTAACCACTACACCAAACTGTTCTCTCTAAAATGAGTTAGTGTGAGATAGCTCACTGTTTTTTAGCCTCCAGCTCACAGATTTTTGCCTTAGCTCAAGAGGGATGGCTCCAGAGCAAACTAATTTATGCAGTAGCCAAATCAGTCACTCACAACTTCAATGCCAGTGGCTCACAAAGTAGAATTTTGGCTCACAGGACTCCAGTTTAGAGGGAGCATTCCCCCCCCCTCAAGACTGTGTTTGTGAGAGAGGGACTTTTCCCTGTGGGAGGATCTCTGAAGGCTGAGGGGAAAGAGAGAGGTTGCCCTCTCTGCAGTAGCCCCCCCCGGCCACCAGGGAGGGACGGTGGGTAGGGTTACCAGATCCAGGTTGGGAAACTCCTGGAGATTTGGGGATGGAGCCTGGGGAGGACAGGGACCTCAGTGGGGTATAAAGCCACAGAGCCACCCCTCCAAAGCACCCACTTTCTCCAGGGGAGCTGATCTCTGTAGTTTGGAGATGAGGTATAATTCCAGGGGGTCCCCAGGTCCCACCTGGAGGGTGGCATCCCTGCTCCGGAGCCCCTTCTGCACACCCAGCCAGAAAAGAGCTTGAGAGCAACTGGGACACTTGTAAATGCTGATATGTCACAGTTATTTGACTGAACTCTAAGATACTAGTGGCCTTTTAACATCATTACCACCCTTGGACCTAGATTCCAGTCCAGTAGGACCGTAGAGACCAAAGCTCCCTCTAAGCTGTGGAGTCTTGTGAGCAAAAATTCTACTTTGTGAGCTACTAGAATTAATGTTGTGAGCGAGAGATTTGGCTACTGCATAAATCAGTTTGCTCTGAAGCCATCCTTCCTGAGCTAAGACGAAAAATGTGTGAGCCGGAGACTAAAAAACAGTGAGCTAGCTCACACTCACTCAGCTTAGAGGGAACACTGGTAGAGACTAACAAGATTTTGGGAGGTGTAAGCTTTTGAGCATCAAAGCTTCCTTCATCTGACATCCTTTGTATCTGACGAAGGGAGCCTTGACTCTCAGAAAGCTCATATCCTGAAAATCTTGCTGGGCTCTAAGGTCCTACCGGACTGGAATCTAGCTCTAACACTGCAGACCAATATGACTGCCTTACTGAAACCCTCGGACCCAGAGACAGAATATAAAATACATACTTGCAGGTTATGCGTTTTGGTAATGCTGATGGGGACACTCTCTTTTGCAGCTCTTTTTCCGATTTATTTTCTTTATGTATCGTATAGATTTGTTGAGTGCCTTCTTTGAATGACCTTTTCCTAACTTAGGAATCTGCGCTAAAGATTCAAGACTGCGGACAGGCCTTGTGACATGTTACCTGAATTAATGGGAAGGAGGAGGGAAAGCCTAGTCAGCCCTTTCTCCTAAGCAGGGGTCATTTCGTAGAAAAAGAGCTAGGGGGACTCATTAGCATAACTCATTAGCATATGCCACACCCCCTGACATCAGGGGCCCGGCGGTGGACCTGCAAGGCCAGCGGGAGTGCGAGGAAGCCCCGCCAAGGCCCTCCCTAGCCCCAGGCAGGCAGGGGTGGGGAGAGGTGGGGAGGAAGCAACTTACCCTCCCTCTTCTCCTGCCTCCTCCTGGATGAATGAGGGCCGGAAGCCGGGCAGCCGGAAGCAGGGGGCGGGGCTTCTTCATGTGCCCTGCCCCCTGCACCTCACCCGGGGGAACTGCGTTCCCCCGCGAGCCCCCCCCCGAAATGACCTCTGCTCCTAAGGAGTCCAGCCGTGGAAGAACAGAGATGGCCACAATGGGTGTCTCTTGAAGGCAATACTGGGATGTCTGGCTTCTCTGCGGTGACCCTCTGCCAGAATGCAACAGATTCGAGAGGGTGCAATCTCATCCCTGCTGGGACTGAAAACTACTTTGCTGAAATATCTTCACCAACCACCCTGAAGACCTAAACAGTTTATACTCTAACCCAGTCTCCATCGTCATTCCCAGTCTCCCTCGGAGCCTCGGCCTTTTCTTTCTAAGACCTCTTTCAAAGGATGTGCCTTGCCTCCCCTTTCCCTTCTCCCAAGTGCTGAAACCCAAACGTGCAGCTCTTGAATACCAAGTGGTGGTCAGTAGGAAGTTTTGTCTCTGTAGTAAGAGTCCCACAGAGGTGGGGCTAATATAGACCCGTGTGACGGACAAGTCAAAGTCCTGCCCATTTCCTGGAAATGACCAATCGCCTTTAAACCTGGTTGAAATATTCATGGGGCAGGTAGCAGCCAATCAGGGCCTTTGGAATACTGGGAGAGCAGGTGGGAGGTGGGAGTTGGCGCCCAAAAGACAGTTAA
>NW_015177113.1:6833-18782 GCF_001447785.1 Gekko japonicus | reverse complement strand
CCCTCAGCACCTGGGTGAACCGCCAGCGAGGCCTGCAGGAGACAGGGCTGGCCCCCGGGTCTCTGTCTTCAGAGGAAGCTGGCTGGTCGAGTGTGGTGTCCAGGAAAGGCTCACACCTAATAGACATTCTCTAGTTTTCTAAGACCACGTTCCAGCGAAAAGTATCCCGGCAGGTCTCCTCTGGGATTCCATCAGCCAGGATTCAAAATCCGCACTCAGGGCAGGTGCCTACTCCACACCCTGGAGAGATGCTGCTACTCAGAGCAAATGACCTCGAGTTCGATGGACCGGCAGAGCTTCTTGTGGGGAACACGAGGAGAAGCCCCTCAGCCTTCGGTCAGAAAGAGGCAGCAGGTCACGAAAGGGGAGGCGGATGCGGAGGCCGAGAGCGTCTTCAGTGCCCCTTGAGGTATTCTCACTAAAGCTGCCCCAGAGGAGCATGGAAAGGACACAGAATATCTCCTGGAAGCAAGCTCCACAGGACGCCTGTCCCTTCAAGGACCTGGCCCGTCCTGCTCCCCCAACATCCGTGAGACTCTCGGGCAACCCTGTGAAGCCCTAAGGTAAGCTCACCAGCCTCCACGTGGGATAGGATAACCAAGGAGAGATCGCGGGATAAGTGAGCAGAAAACAGTCAGTGGCAACCATGATATATTTATGACGGGCATATCACTCTTTTATAGATTGTTAAAAAATAGATCACTGTTAATGCTAATACAAATACATTTCTGTACATTCATAGAAGAATAAACGTGAAAAATGATTCCACAGTGTTGAGCACAGTCTAATAATCTAAAGTTCTTACAAACAGTAAATTTTCTTTGTGTTTTTCTTCTACTATTATTGGATTGTAGACAAATAGCATAAAGGTCACAGATCTGCAGAGAGGCCTGCTCCAATACCTGTTTCATCAGGCTTCTTCAGAGCAGAAGACGTGTAGACCCAGAGAACCCTTTCCTGCTCAGCATTCCTCTCTGCATGCTGTCTCTCTGTATAATGTTCACACGCAGTGGAATCTTCTCTTATCCAGTTTTCCACCTGGGGCCTGGAGATCTCCAGGAATTACAGCTGCTGTCCAGATGACACAGGTCTAGGGCTGCCCAGCCCTCAGCGGGGTGGAGAATCCCCTGCCCCCAGGGTCCTCTTCTCCACTGCCACTTGGATTTTTATTTTAAATGCTGCCTCGTGTACTGACTGGAAGTTCTTGTCGGATGTGACAAAGGGTAGAATAGCTCTGGCAATCACTGGAAACTCTATGGGCCAGTGATTCCTAGAGCTGCCCTTTGTCACTTCCAGTAAGAACATCCAATGAGTACACGGGGTTGCGTTCTGTTTGTTTTTTAATTCTCCTGTAATGCTGCCTCCACCAACTTGTCAGGCGCTGCCTGGGAATCCTACACGGCTCATTTCCCCTGAAGAAAATGGCTTCATTGGAAGGTGGACTGTACGGCATTATGCCCTGATAAGGTTCCTACCCTTCCCCAACCTCTGCTCTCCCCAGGCTCCACTTCCAAATCTCCAGGGGATTTCCCAACCCAGGGCTGGCATCTACCACCCTAAGGTAAAGGTAAAGGTTTCCGTTGCTCGAAAGCCAGTCGAATCCGACTCTAGGGTTGCGGTGCTCATCTCCGTTTCAAAGCCGAAGAGCCAGTGCTGTCTGAAGACATTTCCATGGTCATGTGGCCGGCATGACTAAACACCAAGGCGCACAGAACGCTGTTACCTTCCCACCCTAAGGCCAGTTGAAAATGGGACATACCCATAACGTATATGCTGGGTTTGGTCTTCACTGCTGACAGTTCCAACCCATCTCCGACCCGATAAACCCAATTTACGAAATCTGCTAGGTGTCCAATAATTACAGAGAATAATTTTTTTTTTATTAATTGTCACCTAAAGTCTAAAGAAGTTGGTCTGTGTGTTTCTGCTGACGCTGATGTGATCATTTCTCCCTACCAGGCTCATCCTTGCTTCCCAGCCTTAAAAGAGACCTACGTCACCACCATCTTCTCTACCACAACTTTACGTCAAGGAGCCCCGCCGGATGCCTAGCAGACGGGTCCTCCCTCAGCAGCTCCTGCAGTAGCCCCTGGAGGCCTTCCTTGGCTTCATCTGAATGGAAGATGGAGCCGGTGTGTGGGGTGCTGAATGCCCCGTCCCCTGCAGAAAGCCACGCTGGAAGGAGGCCCAGGGACACTGTCTCCTTGGCATCCCCCTGCCTTGACTGATGGACACAGCTCTCCCCAACGCTTTGCCTCAGCGATCCAGAAAAGACATGGCTTCGGGCACCACGGGATCTGCAGGCGTATTTTCTCTCAACAAGGCGATCAGCATTGAATGTACCTGGCTTGGGTGCTGCCCTTGCCTGGGCTCCCATTCAGGATGAACCACGGAGCTCATGCCATGACTGAGCTTTGGAGCTTGAGCCCAGGGGAGTCTGAAACTTCGTGGCAGGGTGGAAGGGAGAGTATTAGACTGTTCACTGTAAGGGAAAGGCTGGTCGTCCACCCCTCAGGGTGTGCTAACTGACCCCCCCCCCAACTCCTTCCTCAGGCCAAGAACTGATAAACACCCAGTATGGAGTGGCATGATGGTGATTGTCTGGGGGGGGGGGGAACAGTGGTGCAGCTTCTGAAATAGAATGAGAGCCTCCAGGATGCATTGCTCCTAGTTGGAGAATGTCCTGAGGCACTCTGTCCACATCTTCTAGAGGTGAGGCAAACTGTGGCAATCTTTGGGAGCCTCTGGCTCCTGCTTGGCATCCTCCGTTTGGCTGGTTCTGCTCATTGACCCACAACCCTGAGGTTTCCTGCCTCATCCCTCCTCACAGAGCTCCCCTCCCTCTGACCGCTGGGCACAAAGGTTGCCTCCACAAGAGACGTACCTGAGCTGCTCCACGGCCCCTGTGGCCACCATTAATATGGGCTCAGTGCTGAAAAATGAGTCCATCATGCAGGCCCGTAGCCATGAGGGGCCCCAGAAGGGCAACGTCCCCTCCCCAATTTGCCCCGCCTCTTCACCTATCACTTGGAGGGGGAGGGGTCAGGAGGAGGCCTTTCCACCTAGTCCCCATCTGATGGTCGGGAGCCTCAGGTAGGCTTGCCAAGTCCCCCCGGGGGGAACCACCCCAGAGGCCCATTCCCCACTGCCGGCTGATTGGGCCCTGGGGGAACCCCACCCCCAAAGCACGGGACGTGCACGTCACCCGAAAGTGACGCGACCACGCCGGGCATGCTGGGGGCGGGGCCACGGTCATCCGAGGGAAAACTCATCCGAGGGTGACGTGGTTGCGGCGTGTGAGCGCTTCGCACACACGCGCGCCGGAAGTGACACAGGAGTCCCCCACTGCGGCAGCAAATAGGACTTGGCAACCCTAGCCTCAGCCCACGTCATCTGGGTTCCGGCCTGGCTGACTACGGGAAGCTCAGATGGGTGGTGTCATGGGTCCCGGGGTGGGCTTGGATCTTCAGCTTATCAGCTCGGCTCCCCTTTGGTTTCTCGGGGCCCCTGGGATCAGCATGTCGGTTTGGCTCCTCATTGGTCAGCTGCTTCTTCCGGCTGGGTTCCTCGGTGTGCAATTGCAGGGGCTGGTTGGCAGTTGGTTCCTGCAGGTTTTTTGCTTGGCCTGCAAAGGTTTGCTCTGCTGCAGCTTCTCCTGGCTCTCTGGCGGTTTCGGCACGCCAGAGCAGAGCCTTCCGGATCTGCTGTTTCCAGCGCAGGTGAAGGCTGCCTCCTGGGGTGGGGGGCCTCAGTCTTGGGCATTGCTCCCTCTAAGCTATTGAGTCTTGTGAGCAGAAATTCTACTTTGGGAGCTACGGGCATTAAAGTTGTGAGTGAGCAATTTGGCTGCTGCATACCTTAGTTTGCTCTGGAGCCATCCTTCCTGAGCTAAGACAAGGGCAAAGTGATGCACATTGAAGCCAAAAATCCTAACTATAAATGCACGTTGATGGAGTCCAAACTGGCAGAGACTGACCAAGAGAGAGATCTTGCAGTCGTAGTAGATAACTCACTGAAAATGTTGAGACAGTGTGTGACTGCAATGAAAAAGGCCAATGCTATGCTGGGGATTATTAGGAATGGTATTGAAAACAAATCAGCCAGTATCATCATGCCCCTGTATAAATTGATGGTGGGACCTCATTTGGAATACTATGTGCAGTTCTGGTCACCACACCTCAGAAAGGATATTATAGCATTGGAAAAAGTGCAGAAAAGGGCAACTAGAATGATAAAAAGGTTGGAACACTTTCCCTATGAGGAAAGGTTAAAGCTTGGGTCTCTTTAGGTTGGAAAAACAATGGTTGAGGGGTGACATGATCGAGGTTTATAAGATTATGCATGGGATAGAGCAGGTAGAGAAAGAAGTACTTTTCTCTCTTTCTCACAATACAAGAACTCGTGGGCGTTCAATGAAATTACTGAGTAATTGGGTTAGAACAGGTAAAAGGAAGTATTTCTTCACCAAAAGAGTGACTAACACATGGAATTCACTGCCATGGGAGGTGGTGGTGGCTACAAGCATGGATGGTTTCAAGAGGGAACTGGATAAAGATTTGGAGCAGAGGTCCATCAGTGTCTATGAGCCACAAGGTATAGGTAGGAACTCTGGGGCAAGTGGTGCACTGTATTCTTGGTGCTTGGGGGGGAGGGGGCAACAGTGGGAGGGCTTCTAGTGTCCTGGCCCCACTGATGGTCCTCCTGGTGGCACCTGGTATTTTTGGCCACTGTGTGTCACAGAGTGTTGGACTGGATGGGCCACTGTCCTGATCCAACATTGGCTTCTCTTATGTTCTTATGTTCCTTTGGAGTGAGTCCATTTCTTTTCAGGTTAAAGGTGCTGGCCCCGAGTCTCACTCACCTTAACCTGCTCCCTGACTGCCTGTTTCAGAAAGGGTAACGTTGGCTGCCCTTTCCTCTCCTGGGCCCTGCACATTCCACAGAGGCCCCCCGGGAAGGTTGTGTGGTGCTTCCGGCCCTGGAAGTTGCTAGAGTCACGGCTGTGGGCAGGGTGAGCTGTGGCCTCCCTGCTGCCCGGGAGGGGGCAGAGCAGGATCCGGGTTCCCACCCATACTGAAAGTGGTCAACCTTGTGGAAATATGTCAGTAATGGCCCAGGAGGGAATTCCTACATAGCAGCAGCTTTTCACTCGGCTCTTGAGCGGCTTGACGATTTGCCAGGAGCATCGGCCTGCTTCACTGCAGCATCGGCAGGCAGGGTGAGGCTCCTTAAAAATGGTTGAGGGGCTTGAGGGGGGAGCACCATCAAGACAAGAGTGGCAGCCATCAAGAGTGGCAGAGTGGCAGTCGGCAGCCCCCTGTGGCTCCCCAGCACCACCAGCTGACCCAAACGTAAACCCAGCCAGCTGGCACTGGAAGGAGGAGCCGCATTGGGACCCCCAGCCTTCCCAAGTGGAACATAGAGCTGGAAGGCACCTCAAGGGTCATCTAGTCCAACCCTTGCTCAACACAGGAGATTCTCCCCTGTGACCCCTGCTCTGTGCCCAGAGGAAGGGGGGGAACCCTCCAGGATTCCTGGTCAGTCTGGCCTGGGGGAATTCCTTCCTGACCCCAAAATGGTGATCGGCATTACCCTGGGTGTGGAAGAATGGGCCATGAAAGCTGAGCTGGAGACTCCAGTTTGGCCTTCAGGCCAACACCTGATTTCTGCCCTGAGTGAAAGAGAGCAGCCCGGTCCCCTAAAGGCTCCTTGTTCAGAAAGACTCAGGATGGGTGAGCACGAGAGGTGCCCCCCTTCTCAGCTATCCTACCGGCTCCACCTCCCGTCCCTTTCCACAATCCCATATGAGCTTGGAGCGATTCCTCACCTGCAGGCTGCTGCTGGAGGTCTCTTGCTGCCTAAGATGTTATCAGGCAAAGAGGCAGGATGGTACTGAATTCCGGACACAGTCCAGTGGCTGGTGACCATTCCCTTGGTTTTTATTAATTAATTCAGTTTCTATCCTGTCCTCCCCGCGAACGGGCTCAGGGGGGGGTTCCATGGTCACACAAAATCGTGACAACTATTTCAGTATTTCATCCCAGTATTCCTAGACCTCCAAAAATTCCACCATACATACAGGAAGGTGCCATATTTTTCAATCTCTAACGTTTAGTAGAAACTGAGTCAAACAGTATGTAACCTTTTTAACTTGTTATACGTGGTCTTACATTCCCCCTTAGCAACATATTATTTTCAAATCTAAGTCAAAGAGGGCTCCTAAAAAAAAAAAGTTCTACGGAGCCTGTACAGATCTCTCTTGAGCTGCTTGACAATTTGCCAGGAACACCAGCCTGCTTCACTGCAGCATCGGCAGACAGGGGGAGGCTCCTTAAAAATGGTGGAGGGAATCAAGGGTGGAGCACCAACAAGAGCTATCAAGAATGGCAGCCATCAAGAGTGGCAGAGTGGCAGTCGGCAGCCCCCCGTGGCTCCCCAGCACCACCAGCTGACCCAAACGTCAACCCAGCAAGCTGGCAGTGGAAAGAGCTGCATTACGACCCCGAGCCTTCCCAAGTGGAACACAGAGCTGGAAGGCACCTCAAGGGTCATCTAGTCCAACCCTTGCTCAACACAGGAAATTCCCCCTTGTGACCCCTGATCCATGCCCAGAGGGAGGGGGGAAACCCTCTAGGATCCCTGGCCAATCTGGCCTGGGGGGAATTCCTTCCTGACCACAAAATGGCGATCGGCATTACCCTGGGCATGGAGGAAAGGGCCATGAAAACTGAGCTGGAGACTCCAGTTTGGCCTTCAGGCCAGCACCTGATTTCTGCCCTGAGCAAAAGAGAGCAGCCCGGTCCCCCAAAGGCTCCTTGTTCAGAGAGACTCAGGATGGCTGAGCACCAGAGGTGCCCCCCTTCTTAGCAGTCCCACCGGCTCCACCTCCCTTCCCTTTCCACCATCCCACATGAGCTTGGAGCGATTCCTCACCGGCAGGCTGCTGCTGGGGGCCTCCCGCTGCCTAAGATGTGATCAGGCAAAGAGACAGGATGGTCCTGAATTCCAGACACAGTCCAGTGGCTGGTGACCATTCCCTTGGTTTTAATTAATTAATTAATTAATTAATTTAATGTCTATGCTGTCCTCCGCGCGAACGGGCTCGGGGGGGGGGGCTTCGTGACAGCTATTTCCATATTTCATCCCAGTATTCCTAGAACTCCAAAAATTCCACCATACATACAGGAAGGTGCCATATTTTTCAATCTCTAACGTTTAGTAGAAACAGAGTCAAACGGTATGTAACATTTTTAACTTGTTATACGTGGTCTTACATTCCCCAGGACTCCTGGGGGGAAAAAGTTCTATGGAGCCTTTACAGATCAGACCCTGCCAGTATTGCCATTCGAAGAAAACAGGGGAAGCATCTGTTCCTATGTCAGCACAGGAATGATCTCAGGTCCACAGAATAATCCATTTGCTATCACTGTGAGGCTGCTCTCTTTCACTCAGGGCGGGAAGAAGCGGTTGGCCTGAAGGCCAGACTGGAGTCTCTACCCAGCTCAGTTTTCATGGCCAGTTCTTGCACACCCAGGGTAATGCCAACTGCCATTTTGGGGTCAGGCAGGAATTTCTCCCCAGGCCAGCCTGGCCAGGGATCCTGGAGGGTTTATCCCTTCCTCTGAACGTAGAACAAGGGTCACAGAGTAGGGTTGCCGGGTCTTGTCGCTCCGGTGGGGGGATTTGGGGGGGGCATTCTGAAGGTGGATGGGAATGCCCCAAGCCCTACCCCGAACCTTGCCCCCAAGAGCGACACCTGCCTGGCCACCCCTCTCCCTCCCCTCCTGCCCAATTTAAAAGGCTTCAGATGATCAGCGGGGACCCTGTGGCCTGCTGACCAGCTGGAGGGCCCTTTAAATCTAGCGGAAGAAAGGGAGGGGGGCAGTTGCCGGTCACACACTCGGCTCACAAAAAGAGCTTTAAAAGGGTCTTTTTGTGAGGGGTCTTTTTGTGAGCCAAGGAAGTGGCTCGCAACCACCCCTCTCCCCCCCACACTAGATTTAAAGAGCCCTCCAGCTGGTTGTCCGGCCACATGGTAACCGCCAATCAGCTGAAACCCTTTAAATTGGGCAGGAGCGGAGGGAGAGGGGTGGCCGGGGTGGCTGGTCGCTCTTGGGGACAGGGTTTGCGGTGGGGCTTCCCCCACCAGCCAGCTGTCTGGGGGTGGATTGAAGCCCCCAGAAATGAGGGAACCTGTGCCTGGACCTGGGGGCTGGCAACACGGAGGGGAATTTCCTGTGTTGAGCAAGGGTTGGACTTAGGGTTGCCAAGTCTGTCTTTTTCCCCAGTGGGGGACTTTGGGGGGCTTTCCCAGAGGGGGAGGGGCATCCCCAACACAATGACATCCCATTAGGGATGTCCGTGCTCCAAGCCCCACCTCTGAGAACTATCGCAGGAGGCCACCCCTCTCCCTAACGTCCTGCAAGATTTAAAGGGCCCACTGATCAGGGGGAGGGCCGTTTAAATCTTGCAAGACGGGAGGAGGCAGCTGCCACTGTGCACCTGAACTCCAAGCACCAATGCTGCTTGGAATTCAGACTCAGGGGGCCCAGTCGCCGCTGGCCAGAAGCACTTAAAGGGACCCCTTTAAGTTCTTCCAGCTGGCAGCCCCACGTGGCTGATCTCCAAGTGGCATTACCACTTGGAGATAAGGTGCGCAGGGCCCGGTCCCTGCCAGCTGCAAGCACTTAAAGGGGTTCCTTTAAGTGCTTCCAGCTGGCAGCCCATGAGCCTGATCTCTGAGCGGCATTTCTGTTCGGAGATCAGACACACGGGGCCCGGTCCCCAGCGGCAGCAAGTACTTAAAGGGGTCCCTTTAAGTGCTTCCAGCTTGTAGCCCCACATGCCCGATCTGTGAGCAGCATTACTGTTCAGAGATCAGACACTTGGGGCCCGGTCCTCACCGGCTGCAAGCACTTAAAGGGGTCCCTTTAAGTGCTTCCAGCTTGTAGCCCCACGTGCCCGATCTGTGAGCGGCATTACCGTTCAGAGATCAGACACGCGGGGCCCAGTCCCCACCGGCTGCAAGCACTTAAAGGGGTCCCTTTAAGTGCTTCCAGCTTGTAGCCCCACACGCCCGATCTGTGAGCGGCATTACCGTTCAGAGATCAGACACGTGGGGCCCAGTCCCCACCGGCTGCAAGCACTTAAAGGGGTCCCTTTAAGTGCTTCCAGCTTGTAGCCCCACACGCCCGATCTCTGAGCGGCATTACCCTTCAGAGATCACACACGCAGGGCCCAGTCCCCACTGGCTGCAAGCACTTAAAGGAGTCCCTTTAAGTGCTTCCAGCCTGTAGCCCCATGCACCCGATCTCTGAGCGGCATTACTGTTCAGTGATCAGACACACAGGGCCCTGTCCTCACCGGCTGCAAGCACTTAAAGAGGTACCTTTAAGTTTTTCCAGCTTGTAGCCCCACATGCCCAATCTCTGAGTGGCATTATCGTTCGAAGATCAGACACGGGCCCCAGTCCCTTTAAGTGCTTCCAGCTGGTGAGTACCCCTTGCCCAAACTCCAAGTGGCATTTCTGTTCTTGGAATTGAGGCATGCGGCCTGCAGCCACCCCTCTCCCTCCCCTCAAGAGAGAAGGGAGAGAGGTGGCTGTAGGTGTTTGGGCTTGGAGGCGGGTTGAAACCCCCCCCAAAAAAAGTGGGTAAATCTCCCCAGACCAGGAAGGGGTCTGGCAACCCTAGTTGGACTAGAAGACCCTTGAGGTCCCTTCCAGCTCTATGTTTCTGTTCCACTTGGGAAGGCTTGGGGCTGGCTGGGTTTACCTTTGGGACAGCTGGTGGTGCTGGGAGCCACAAGGGCTACCAAATGCTGCAGGCAGAGACCCAGATGGTGCCCTCTCTGCTTGTCTTGATTTCTCTTGGTGCTCCACCCTCCATTTCTTAAGGAGCCTCACCCTGCCTGCTGTTGCTGTGGTGAAGCAGGCTGCCACTCCTAGCAAATTGTCTAGCAGCCCAAGAACTCGCTGCTCTACGGGGATTCCCTGCTGGCCAATCACTTGTGTTCCTCTTGGCTCACCAGTAACCAAAAACAGGGAAAAGTTAAAAACAGCAAAAGAACCATGTTACTGAGGAGCTGCAAAGACCCAAGTCAATCCGCTGGCTGATGGGACTGTTGGGTGATCAAGCCTGCAAACCATCCAGGCTGGGCTGGGCCGACCTTCAGGGCCAGAGATGCTGTGACCATTTTCAGTTCCGCCCCACTTCAGAGCCTCTTTGGGAACAGGGACTGGCTCATTTCCAAGGAGACTGACTCCTTCTCGGTATGGATGAAAACACAGAGCCGACCCTGAGTTAATGGTAGTATACCCTGGCCAGACTGGTACAAATGTTTAAGTCAGAACCAAACTATACGTTACTTCCCCCCTGCTTGTTGACGCGTGTCTTTACGTGTTCCTGTGCCCAGACAGCAGCTGTGGGGAGGGGCTTGTAAAAGCAAACACCCAAAAAGGGAGAGTCCAAATGGGTTCAGAGTTGGTCCTGCAAGGGGCGGTGGGGCTCTGGTTTCCCCCACAAGCTGTTTTCTTTCGCAAAAACCATAGGGGAGGGGAGTTATTTTTGCTGTGCCATGAGTCTCTGTGCATACGGAGCAGGAATACTAGTGAAATAACTACACCCCAGCAGGGGCTTCACCCAAAAATACCATTTGGGGGCAGAGGCAGGAGTTGTTCCTCCCCCCCGCCCCCGGCACCATTCTGAGCTCATTTGGACTCTCTCTTTTAGAAGCCGTTCCATGCAGCTGCTGTGTATATAGAGGAACAAAATAATACTGTGAGTTATTTAAGAGAAAAGAAAAACTATACGCAATAAATGTTTGTACAACAATGGTATCTTTTTATTAATCATGGGAATCAAATGCACGGATTAAATAATGCTCAGCAAAAGATACTACTATGTGGTCAGTTGAGGATATGGACTCTAATAGAGTTCCCTTTTCTTCTTTAGTATATAAAAATAATAATAATATGATAACTTTATTTACTTATGTCATTGTAGAGTTTTAAATGTATATATGTTTACAATAAAGAAATTTAAAACACGTCCTTCAACTGTTTGAAATGGTATACTTATAAAATGTTCTCTTGTTTTTGATCTGATAAAATATTTTGTATTAAATGTGTTGTGATTTGCCTTTCTCAGAGACTCTGAGGCCTGGAACCTCTAACTGCAAGGAAACAAAATAGTACTTCACTGCAGAAGACAGCTTTGGGGGGGAGGCAATATCCAGGAAGTCTTAATCCCGCTCACCGCTTGCTACAGATAGATGAAGTCTTGGTATAGAACAAAATATATCTGAGCCAAGAATAACCTCTTCTATGAATGCTAAGACTGCAAACACTCTGCACGTTTCCGGAGTGCTTGTCTCTCACTTTAAAGAAAGCACACATCTCCACAAGTACTGAGGCTGAATTTCTAGGCAGAAGGGTGAGATCTGACCAAGGCAGCTAGAAAAGATCATGTCTCTTCTAGGAGGGACTGTTCTGTGTGGGATCTTTCACTTTCATCTTTCTCTTTCACTGAGAACAGCAAAAGGGGGATGGGGGAGGAGGAGGAAGGAGAGGAGATGGAGGTTCCAGAACCCTCTGTGAGATTTTTCAAACCTGAGGACTACCAGTATTTACCTTAAAAAGGCCTTGTCTGCCTTTGGAACTTCACCCCAAGCCTAGGGTAGAAGACTCCTCCAGAAATGACCCTGCAAATGGGTCTAGTCCCAGAGGGAGCTAAGACTTTTCCCCGGGAACCCTGGGATGGAGAAAGTTTTTCCCCTTTCTCTGAACTCTTAGAAAACAGTTGGCTAAGGAATGCTATAGCAAACATTAACCTCCTAATAGGAAACTGTATGTTTTGCTTAACTTTACTGTTAAGTTCTTACAGGTCCCCCTAGTGGATGCACTGATAACTGCACTCCAAACTGCTGGCCTCTCAGAAGATGGAGAGGGAA
>NW_015177113.1:0-3567 GCF_001447785.1 Gekko japonicus | reverse complement strand
AAGGGCCATTGGTAATTACCGTGAAGGGTCCTTCTCCTCTGAGATAAGGAGGACATCTTGGCCCTCCCATGTCATCGTCATCTTTTTCTGCCAGTTCTATATCTTCTTTATCTGTTTGGTCCTTCCTGTCCCTGTCTCACTCCTTGTCTATTAATAGTTTCAGTTTTTTGCAGTTCAGCCGAAGTTGGCTCAGTTATTAAGATGTTGTTCGATGCATTACTGCTGCTGGGAGTTACCAAACTGAACTGAGGGCGTGTCCCACCAAGAGGACAGGAAGTGAAGTTTTGGTTCCTGCCTCCCTAAGGATAGGGTGGGAAACACCCATCAAGATGTCCTCCTTATCTCAGAGGAGAAGGACCCTTCACGGTAATTACCAATGGCCCTGGTTGATGCAATTTTGGAATGTCCCAGCACTGATTCATTGTTTTCTCCCTTGCCCCTCCCCTTTCAGCAGACCTCCCCACTGGACCTTGCAACGCATTGAGCCTTCTTCAGCCTGTACTCACTCGTATTTGCAAGAGACCTCCCGGCTGGCAGTCCAAGTTGCTAAGTACAGCCTGGCAAACAGAATATCAACTCTGTGTGATCGTTCAGTTATCACTCTATATAATACAGTAAACCTAATATCCTCTGCTCTATGGCCAGCCTCCATGTCATGCATCCCCATAGGAGCTTCTTTTGAATCAAGTGTTGAGTATTTTTGAATTTCTAGTAAAAAAAGGAGGAAGTTGAGGTAAACAGTGGGAATCCTGTCGTGAATCTTCCAAGGGTCAATTTTCTATGCGATTAGCTAGAACAGAATTAGCAGTGAGCGAGGTGTGTGTGTGTGTGTGTGTGAAATCATGTGGGAGTAAACAGAAAGTGAGATTAAGGAAGGAAGGGATAAGAAAGGTGTTGTAGCAGGCTCAGCCATAAAGAAAAAGACACAGAGAAGAACGGGACAGTGTTTCACAATAGACCTGTAGAACTCTTATTGCTGGAGAAATTATTTTTGACAGAACAGGAGGCACATCATGAGAAATTTAGGTCCAGAGTCAAGTGAGCACTAATCTTCTTTGGCTAATACATGCTAACCCATGGGGATTTTATGCACAAAGAAGAGGGCTGTGGTGTTTCATGTCTGCGCTGAAGACTGAAAGTTGCTGGGAGAGGATCCCACCTGTGGGCACCTCAGGGATCATGCCACTGTTGGTTGAGCCTATGTTTGTTCACTTAGAAAAGAATCCTACTCACAGCCTGACCCTGTGCACTTTATTTTTTTTACTTTAGTCTCTCACTGAGACTCAAAACAGGTTACACAGTGTAACTCAATGCAATAATTCACATGAGACATCTAATAAACAATGCAATAAGACTAGGATTACAGCAATTTGACACAGAGCAAAAATAATCACACTTGGTATGTCAAACAATGCAGAAAATGATATGACAAAGTTAGAAAGCAACCTAACCCCCAAGACAAATCAAGCTGAACCCTGGGTACACGCAAGAGCAGAGACTCAGCATGTGCACACTTTTTCATATACATTGAACCAGATTTCCTCAACTATTGCATGCAGGTAGGGGGAGTTAGTTGTCAGGAAGATATTATTAGAGTCAAGATGCATAAAGAACTGAGCAATAAATACACCAAGATTGAAATAACAATATGGTAGGACATGGAAGGGGGGGGAGGAGGAGGAGATTGGATTTACATCCCACCCTTCACTATCCTCAGATAGACTCTCAGAGCATCTTACAAACTCTATTCCCTTTCCCTCCCCACAACAGACACCCTGTGAGGTAGGTGGGGCTGAGAGAGCTCTTTCAAGAACTGTCCATGAGAGGAGGAGGAGGTGGAGGAGACTGGATTTACATCCCACCCTTCACTATCCAAAGGACTCTCAGAGCATCTTACAAACTCCTTTCCCTTTCGCTCCCCACAACAGGCACCCTGTGGGGTAGGTGGAGCTGAGAGAGCTGAGAGGAGGAGGAGGTGCAGGAGGGGGAGATTTGATTTATATCCCACCCTTCACTACCGGAAAGAGTCTCAGAGCGGTTTACAATCCCTTTCCCCCTCCCCTCCACACAACAGACACCCTGTGAGGTAGGTGGGGCTGAGAGAACTCTTTCAAGAACTGCCCTTGAGAGAACAGCTCTGAAAGAACTTGTGACTGACCCAAGGTCACACCAGCAGCTTCATGTGGAAGAGTGGGGAATCGAACCCAGTTCTCCCAGATTAGAATCCACGCTCCTAACCACTACAACAAACTGGCTTTCCAGTTCTCTACATAGAACAAACAGGTGACACCCATGCCAAAGGATAAATGGACAGAAATCTGACATCAGAATCACAAAACTGAAAAACTGTAGGAGAACTACTGCTGCAAAAGAGACTGTTTGGTTTGTCAACTGTATCAGCTGAACACACTGAAGCATTCACACTTGACCTGAAGGAATTGGTGACAAAATTTGCAAAGAAGAAGGCAGGCAAAATGAGGTTTTGATGTGCCTGAAACGGAAACATTCAAGAGACTTGAATTTTAACATCACAATTAACAGGATCATTCAAAATGATTTGTGTGCAAAAACTGTTTTCTGTTTGAGAAAGAAAATCAAAGATTGTTGTATTAGTTATTCTTGCAATTTTTTTTTAAATTAGCATTTTCAAGTTTTGTGCTTTTCATGTTTCCTACAATTCATCTGTTTTTGGAAATTGGTTAGCAGTTTGTGTGTGGGGTGCAAGTAGTTAGCCTTGTGTAGGGTGCAAAAAGGCCTGTGTACGGAACAGCTTTGCTTCTGTCTGGACATATGGCTGCGGATCTGTCTCTACCGCTGGGATGGGAACTGCTCCTGACGCAAGCGTCTCGAGCCCCCCCTCCTCTAAGCTCACCTGCAAGTTAGGTGAGAAACCCCCGAACAGAGACACCTCCCAGTGCAATGGAAAGCCTGACACGGGGAGGGACCTTAGGAGGTCCACTCAGAAGGGAGGCCGACGTTACTCATTGTGGCTTACTCTGTACAAAGGATCCTCAGGATTGCAGCTGCAAACATGCACTCCCGGCTCTTCACCTATGGTTCAGGATATTCCCATTCAGCTACGGTTCCTTTGGGCATCTACATTTGCCACGTTCCTTCCAAACAAAGAAGACGACTGACAGAAACTTGGGCTGATTTCGCACTAGAGCTGCCTCGATGTTGCGCCTCCATTTGCCCTGATACTATAGGTCAATTTCACACCCGAAGCTGCGGGGCTGCATTTTGACTCGCGGCTTTGCCCGATTTCCTCCGCAGTTTCGTGATCCTCAAAAAACAGGATCACGAACCTTGCCCCCTGTCCCCAAGAGCGACACCTGCCTGGCCACTCCTCTCCCTCCCCTCCTGCCCAATTTAAAAGGCTTCAGCTGATCAGCGGGGACCATGTGGCCTGTGAGGCAGAGAACTGCTCCAACCTTTTGCGGATGTATTAGTCCTGGGTGGCAATGGAAGCACGGGGGATGAAGACCAAGGCGAGAGTGGCCGTTGGAGACCGATGGGCGCGACAGGGCCTGTGCCTAAGATATGCAGACGGAGAGTGATTTCAGCTAA
>NW_015177112.1:146682-172258 GCF_001447785.1 Gekko japonicus | reverse complement strand
CTCAGCTGCTGCCCTTTAGTCTGAGAAACAAAGAGATGGAGGGACGAGCGGGCGGCGGAGAGAAGAGGATCCCAAGCACTGCTGCTCCTGGATTTTAACCGTCGGTGGGTCTCTGCTTATGTTAGGGCAGGCAGCCCTGTGTGTGAAGAAGCCAGGATAGCCACAAAATGGGGCTCCAGTAGTAGATGGGGGGGTCAGCAGCAATGTTCCCTCTAAGCTGTGGAGTCTTGTGAGCAGGAATTCTACTTTGTGAGCTGCTGGCATTAAAGTTGTGAGCGAGCCATTTGGCTTCTGCATCAATTAGTTTGCTCTGGAGCCCTCCTTCCTGAGCTAAGGCAAAGATGTGTGAGCCGGAGGCTAAAAAACTGTGAGCTAGCTCACACTGACTCAGCTTAGAGGGAACACTGGTCAGCAGCAGGCCCGTATATCCCGGCCCTCCCCTTCTTGGGTGCTTCGTCCCGTAAGCATCTCTGCTTCCAACTCACACCCCTTGGAGTAGATTCCTCGTTCCGCCTGGAGTGGGTGCATGTCAACGGAGCTGTCCCCGTCTGGTAACGGACTGCTCCCTAACCTAGAGGACAAGTTAACTACCACCTGTTTGGACTGACGCAAAGGTCCCTCCCTCCGGCATCTCCAGCGAGAGAAGACGACCCAAACAGGGGTCCGAATGGCTCACCGTCGTGCATCTGCCAGCCAGCTTCTGTCCCGGGTAGGGTGGGAAGGATTGACGGGCTGACAGCTTTCTCAATCCCACCTGTGGAGGTGCATGGCCATTCTTAGTTGGCAAAGCGATTTGTCTGACCCCCCGGACAGCGTCCCACTGGGGGGAGAGTAGGGTTGCAAAACTGAAGCTTTTGGATGTCCCATATGGACATCCTTGCCCCCTAGTACAAGAAGAAGAGACTGGATTTATACCCCATCCTTCACTTTGAGTCTCAGAGCGGCTTACGAACTCCTTTCCCTTCCCCTCCCCACAAGAGACACCCTGGGAGGTAGGTGGGGCTGAGAGAGCTCTTTCCAGAACTGTCCTTGAGAGAACAGCTCTGAGAGAACTTGTGACTGACCCATGGTCACACCGGCAGCTGCATGAGGAGGAGTGAGGAATCGAACCCAGTTCTCCCAGATTAGAGTCCGCGCACTTAACCACAACACCAAACTGGCTGTGGGGCTGAGAGAGCTCTCTCAAAAACTGCCCTTGAAAAAAAACAGCGCTGAGGGAACTTGTGACTGACCCAAGGTCACACCAGCAGCTGCATGAGGAGGAGTGGGGAATCAAACCCGGCTCTCCCAGATTAGAGTCCGCCACTCGTCACCACTATACCAAACTGGCTCTTGCGCTATAGTGAGAAGAAGAGGGGCTCCATCACACAGTGACGACATACCAGCCCTTGCTTCCCCACAAAACTCTGTGGTTCCCCCCCCCCCCCGGTTGGAAGAAGAGAGGATATCAGCCTACCTACAGTCATGTGAGTTCACAGCTATGAAGAGGATAAAAAACCCCAAATACGCCAAGAGCGAAGGATCTCCGGGTAATTGGGCGATGTTCCCTAGCAAACAGCACCATCTGCTCTGCCGCCCACACCATTGTGTTCCACTCAAATCCACTGCTAGCCTAATGCAGGGGTCCCCCACCCTTTCTGAGCCTGAGAACACCGCTGGAATTTTGACACAGTGTGGTGAGCGCAGCCACAAAATGGCTGCCACGGGAGGTGGAGCCAGCCACAAAATGGCTACCACCACTTGCCCTCAGACAGATTTTAAAAATCCATCAAGCCGATCAGATCTCCAGTGGCCAATCAGAAGGTTTGTTGGGAAACACCCCCCCCCAACCCAGCCCGCGGGGCACCAGGTTGGGGGAGCCGGTGCTTCATTTTGCAGATGCTGGGAAGAGAGACCCGTTTCCATCCAAGGGGATCTGAGGAAACCACTTGGAAAGATTTGGCCTGACGTCTTGGTGCTGCTGATCTGACTCGGGAACACAACGCAAACGGAAAGGCTGAGGTTTCCACAAGGCGTTCAATTACTGGTGCAAGGTTCTGGAGAGAGGGCCGTATACATATTCATTTCCTGTTTGCATTTCCCCCCCCTAAAAACTTGATAATTTATGTCACTCTGAAGCACGAAATAAAAACACCGTCAACTTTGCGGCCTCCGTTTCCGACATTGGCTTTCGTGACACCTAGAGGTGCGTGGCGACCCCCGGGGCAGGCGCTTGTCTCAAGATCAGACCCCCCAAAAGGAGGGTTTGCGTGAATGAGGTCAGGGAAGCGAGGAAAGAGAAAAGGCTGTCGGGAACGTTCGTTCGTCATCCTTTCTCACCACTGGGGGGGGACGGGAGGAGTTCCATTTTGGTTTCCGGAAGGAACGTGGGTGGGGCAAGGGAAGATACGGTTTGTCGCCTAATGCATCCCAAACAGCAGCAGTAGCAACAGTCCTGAGTTAATTCCTGATGCTCGCAGAACCCCTTTATCCCACAAGGATGTACTGTTGCTTCTCTGCATCATAAAAGTAAAGGTTTTCCTTGCTCGAAAGCCAGTCGAATCCGACTCTAGGGATTTGTGCTCATCTCTGTTTCCAAACCAAAGAGACATTTCCATGGTCACGTGGCCAGCGTGACTAGACGCCGAGGCGCACGAAACACTGTTCCCTTCCCCCCAAAGCGGTACCGATTTACCAACTTGCATTTTCTTGCTTTCGAACTGCTAGGTTGGCAGGAGCCGGGGCCAGAGACGGGAGCTCACTCCGTCTTGCAGCACCCGGGTCTCGAACTGCTGAACTACTGACCTTCCGGTCAGCAGTCCAGCGTCTTAACCACTTGAGCCACCGCAGCCCCCTCTACATCATACAGACTAAGAAACAAGGCATCGTGGGCCCCTTCCCCTTACTTCCGGCAGGGTCGGCCCTGAACCACTGGAGGGTCGCACAGCCCAGCTGGTTGGTTGTGTTCTGGACAGACACCACCGAGCTGACGGACAGGGAGGCCTAGCCTGCCAGACGGGGGGCCAGAGACGGGAGCTCACTCCGTCTTGCAGCACCCGGGTCTCGAACTGCTGAACTACCGACCTTCCGGTCTGCAGTTCAGCGTCTTCACCACTTGAGCCACGACATCATACAGACTAAGAAGCAGGCCATCGTAGGCCCCTTCCCCTGACTTCTGGCAGGGTCGGCCCTGAACCACTGAAGGGTCACACAGCCCAGCTGGTTGGTTGTGTTCTGGACAGACACCACCGAGCTGACGGACAGGGAGGCCTAGCCTGCCAGACGGGAGGGCAGTGATGGGGTTAAGACAGGGCAGCAGCGAGTGTGGCCGGTCAACCAATCGACTCTCTGACCCTTGGGGGCAAAGCCCACCTTCCTACAAGAGGTGCCGGTGGGGCTCGTCCCTTCTTTAGGCGCAGGGAAGAGAGAGGCCCAGGAGACCTGAGTTAGCCTCCAGTTCACACATCTTCGTCTTCGCTCAGGAAGGGACGGCTCCAGACCAAACGAATTGATGCAGGAGCCAAATCGCCGGCTCACAACTTTCATGCCAGCAGCTCACCAAGTAGAGTTTTTGCTCACAAGACTCCGCAGCTTAGAGGGAGCACTTGGCCATCACCACCAGGACTGTCTCTCTTCACCTGGCGGGGTCCCATGCCTTGCCAATACCCGTAGACTCTTGCCCCCTTCGTCAATTGCGCGAGGACACGAAAGCCAGGAAGATCCCCCCCCAACCACCACCAGAACACAGTGAGCTAGGGGTTTCCCCCTTGCAGCCCCACCATCCTGTGCCTCCCCCCCTTACCACTTCCCCCCCACACACACACAGCCTTGCAGGAAGGAGATCGCATGTGACCGAAGGTGTGATCACCTGACGGTGCAAATTCTCAGGCTTTTGCATCTTCAACGTTTCTTTCATTGGTGGAACTTCTGCCGCTGGAAGACAGATGTGCAGGCCAGTCAGGGGTGGACTGGGAGGCAAGGGGGCCTCTCTTGCCCACCCAGAGACACACACAGTTCGGGGAGGACCTCCTTGCCCACCAGGGATGGGGCGAGAGCTGCGGGTTCGAGACAAAAGCGGCTGCCGTCCCCCTCGCACCAATTGAGGGCTGCCCCGTGCTAGGGATACCCCCTCCCCGGCCATTTACCCAATGGAACTTTTCACAGTGGCCCTCATGCCCAATCCGCCCCTGTCGCTGCCTCCGTTACTCATTTCTCCAGGAAGACGGAGACAGGACCCGGTGAACAGGAAGGGCCGTACGATAGTGTTATGCACTTCGCATCTATAGCTGAGGATGACCCGGACATAATCCAAGACACACACAGGGGTCATTTCCTGCAGGAGGGCACAGGAGCGGAGCTCTGGCAGTGAAGAGCCCAGGGGGTGGGCACATGCAACAAGCCCCACCCCCTACTCCCAGCAGCCCTCAGTCAGAGCAAGAAGCAGCCAGGTAAGTTGCAGAGCCCCCCCGCCCCCCACCAGTCCAAAACAGTCCAGTGGCACCTTTAAGACCAGGTTTTATTCAGGTACAAGCTCTCCCTCCTCTGTGCGGACAGATCTGCACGTTCCCCCCGCCCCAATAGCTAGCAATCCAAACAGTCCAGTGGAGCCTGAGCGGTGGGTGTTGCCTTCCGACACACTTCCGGTGATGTCAGGGGGTATGTCATATGCAAATGAGTTATGCTAATGAGCTCCTGCACCTCTTTTTCTACGAAATGACCCCTGGGCACACGGCTATCTGCAATTATTTTTAGACGGAGCGGAGTTGTTTTCTGGCGCCCCAGAAGGCCGGATCAGAACCAAGAGGTTGAAATTAAATCAAAAGAGTTTTCAGCTAAACATGAGGAAGAACTTCCTGACAGAGGGATTCCTCAGTGGAATAGGCTTCCTCGGGAGGTGGCGGGCTCTCCTCTGAAGGTTTTTAAGCAGAGGCTAGATGGCCATCTGACAGCAATGCGAATTCTGTGAACCGAGGAAGACCATGAGAGGGAGGGCAGGCAGGGTTGCCTCAGTGCTTAATTCTCATGGCCCTTTCTTACACGCCCAGGGAAATGCTGATCGCCTCTTTGGCGTCAGGATGGAAGCCATTTTTCTCCAGGCTGGTTCAGCCAGGGATCCTGGAGGGTTTTTTTGTCATCTTCTGGGCATGGAACGGGTCACTGGGGTGTGTGTGGGGGAGGTATTTGTGAATTTCCTGCATCGTGCAGGGGGTTGGACTAGATGACCCTGGAGGTCCCTTCCAACTCTATGGTTCTATGATTCCACGTTTCTATGATGCGAAACATCCACGGGAGAAGAAAGGATATAAACTTAATGACGGCAGAGCCCCACCCAGGTTCAAATCCCCACCCTGCCATGGAAGCTTGCTGGGTGACCCTTGCCCAGTCACACACTCTCAGCCTCGCCTACCTCACAGGGGCATTGTGAGAATAAAATTGAGAAAACTCCCCGTCCTTTGCAACAAAGCAGCTACTTGGAGGTCCCCCACTGAATGTCCTGAAAGGCTGAAGTCTTCTCCTACAGGTTTCTCAGTCTTGTGGTTCATGGCATCAGAGTTGTGTCCATTGACCCTCTGGCTAGGGTTAATTGTCCTGTTACATAATGGAAAGGGAAATTGCCGAATTGCAAGTTTTTGCAACACTTGGGACAAAGGCCTTCCCAGGACTCAACAGGGATATTGGTTTGTTTTCCCATTATATATGCTAAACTCATTCAGTCCTTGCATATGGGTTCTCACCAAGAAGGACTATGCATCCTCTGTATTTTAGTGTATTTTTTGGAATGGCATATTGGAATGGTTAATGTAATGCAATGATTGTAATGTAATGCACCCCAGTTTGCCCTCTCAGAAAAAGATAAAAACATCCCCCTTAGAGAAAAGGAAAAGGAGTAACTCAGACTCATTGAATCCCAGAGTTGGAAGGGGCCCCTGCTCAATGCAGGATCAGCCTAGAGCATCCCTGGCAAGGGTTTGTCCAGCCACTGCTGAAAGACTGCCAATGAGGAGGAGCTCACCACCTCCCCAGGCAGCCAATCCCACTGTGGCACAACTCTGAATGTAATTCAGACTAAGCACTAAAGATGCCAGCCTCCAGGCAAGACCTGGAGATCTCCTGGAATTGCAGCTCATCTCTAGGCTGCAGCATGCAGTCCCCCTGGAGAGGGTGGACTCTATGGCTTTATGCCCCACTGGGGTCCCCAACCTCCCCCAGCTTCACCCCACATCTCCAGGAGTTCCCCAACCTGGACCTGGCAACCCTACTCAGACCCGATAAAAGTTTCCCCAGATCCCCCTGGGGGGAAAATGGGTAGAAGAAATAGAGAAATCTACAAGCCTTAACAGGAAATAATATTGAGAACGTAAGCATCTTGGTAAGGAAAACCAGGAACTCTTAAGATGAACTTCTTACAGCAAAAGCCCAGCTAGAAAAGAATTTGAAAAGTACGCAGACGGAGAGTGATTTCAGCAAAGACACTTTGGCCGGCTCGCAGGCCGGCTTATATTCCCCGAGAAACCGCCACCCAAAACACACATCCACTTCCCAATAGGTTATTTACAGTGGCCGAGAGTCCCATAGGCTCTCTGTCAGGTTCCACAGCGAGTAACTCTTCACACACGTTTCCTAAGAAGCGTTATGCTTTATTAGTATACAAGACTGGTACCATGTCCACAGGATTATTGCTAGGAATAACTAGAAGGCGGGAACCTCCCAATACATATAGTTGGGCAAGGCAACTAGCTAAGCAAATGAACTTTGAGCGTGCGGGCAGGAAGACTCCTGGCGGGAGATTACATAATGAACGGGAGAGCCGCAGGGTTTCCTGAGAGCAGAAAGATTCACACCAAAAGTGAACCACAAGCCCTCCCTACTTCACAAGGCTAGACTGATAACGGTGTCTAGCTCCCATGGTCTCCCTGGCATGTTTACTGCAAGCCGCTGAGCTGCAAGTAAGCGGGAACAGGAAAGGGCAGAATACACAAAAATAGCAGCTAGCTGACACTCTCGGCCGGGAACCTAGCCCCCTGATTGGAGCGGGCTAGGATCTGCATAGTCCATTGTCTCTTGGAGTGAAGCTCAACGTTTGTGCCTGACCACGTGGAGTCCAAGCCGGCCACGCGGATATTACAGCCCTCCCCCCTTGGTCTGCAATACACCCACAAAGTCCTTCAGGTGGGCTGGTAACTTCCTTGTGCGGGTAGAGCGGTGAAGTTCGGGAACTGCTGCTGCTGCCCCCACCCCTACAGCCCTCGGAGGCGAGCTGGCCTGAAGAGGCTCCGGGGGCGGCAGTGCCGGCGTCCCCGGTGTCTCCAGAAGAGGTGCCTCAGGTGCGACCAAGGGTAGAGGCCGGGGCTCGTCCGCCGGTGGTTGTGTCTGGGGTGAGGTATCCGGGACCTCAGCCATGTCCAAGTCCTCGGGGTCCAATGGCATCGTCCGGCGGCATAACTGGTTGATGTGTAGAATCTGCCCGTCTTCACACGAGACCTCATTCGACCTTGGGCCCTTAACCCGTATGACGCGTGCCGGAATCCAGGCTGGTCCACGGGTGTAGTTCCGTGCGTATACTGGATCCTCCGGGAAGAACCCCCTGGCAGCCTCGTGCGTCTCTGTGCATGGTGCCTCTGCCAAGGCCCGGTTGGGGTGCAGGCGATCCAACCGGGTTGCCAGGTGGTGGCTGAGAAGTAGCTTGGCCGGACTGCGCCCCGTAGTGGTGTGGGGCGTCGTACGCTGGCCGAAAAGGAAAGCCGCCAGTTTATAGTCCCAGTCCGGGGAGTCCAAGTGGCAGAGAGCATCCTTCGTGGTTCGGACCATGCGCTCGGCTTGGCCGTTTGTGGCGGGGTGGAACGGGGCAGACCGGACGTGGTGGATACCATAGTAACTTGTGAATTCCTGGAATTCTGTGGATGTGAACGCCGTCCCGTTGTCTGTGACCAGCGTGTCTGGGATCCCTTGGGTGCTGAAGATCCACCACATCACCCGGATTGCCGCCTTTGAGAAGGTGGAGGGCACGGGAACTACCTCCAGCCATTTGCTGAAGGAATCCACCAGGATGAAGAAAAGTTGCCCCTGAAACAGTCCCGCAAAGTACAAGTGTAACTGGGACCAGGGGCGGTGTGAAGACTCCCAGGCCCGTTCCAGGGCTCGGGACGGCTCGGGCCGGGATGCTTGGCAAGGTTGACACCTCTGCACCACGTCCTCTATGTCCCGGTCCATCCCCGGCCACCAGACGTAGCTCCGGGCCAAGGCTTTCATGCGCACCACCCCTGGGTGCGCTTCGTGAAGGGTGGTGAGTACCCGTTCCCGTTGGGGCTTAGGAATGACCACCCTACTTCCCCACATGACACAGGCCCGGTGGACAGACAGCTCGTCCTTCTGTGAAGCAAAGGGCATTACGTCAGGGTTTCCTTTGGCCATGGGCCACCCCCTCACCACCCAGTCCAAGACCCGGCAAAGTACCTTGTCCCTGGAGGTGCAGCGAGCCACCTCTGCAATGTGGACTGGACGATCCGGAAGGGACTCCAGGAGAGCAATCTGGTGGGCGAGAGCTGGGTCTGGGTCACAGACTGGCAGCGACAGGTGGTTCAGGGCGTCCGCATGGCCCATCGCCTTGCCAGGGCGATGGACGAGGGCGTAGTACCACCCTGCCAGGAAAATAGACCAGCGGAGCACCTGGGGCGAAATCATCTGAGGGGTCTGGCGGTCGGGAGCCAGGAGGCCTAGCAGTGGCTTGTGGTCCATGAGGACCGTGAAGGGGCGCCCGTACAGATAGTGGTGGAACTTTTTACCCCCGCTACAATTGCCAGCGCCTCCTTATCGATCTGCGCGTAATTGTGCTCAGTCGCTGATAGAGTTCTGGAATAATATGCAACCGGGACCTCTCAGCCGTCCGGCAGGTGGTGGCCCAGGACCGCTCCCACCCCTAAGGGGAAGCGTCACATGCCAGCACCATTGGGAGCACCTCATTGAAATGCGCCAGGACCGCATTCGAAACGAGCAGGTCTTTGACCGCCTGGAATGCAGCAGCCTGTGGCGGACCCCAAACCCAAGGTGCAGACTTGTCCAGGAGGCGATGGAGCAGTTCCACAACTGCAGCTTTGAGGGGCAGAAAAGAGTGGTAAAAGTTCAGGAGCCCCAAAAAAGCCTGCAGTTCGGACTTAGATGCTGGAGGTGGCGTTTGCGTGATGGCAGTCACCTTGTCCGTGGTGGGGTGGATGCCGGAGGCGTCAACCGCGACGCCCAGGAACTCGACGTGAGGCACCCCCAAGAGGCACTTCTCCCGCTTGACTTTAAGCCCGGCTGTGTCGAAACGTTGTAGTATGGCCCGCAGACGGTCAGTGAAGGACGAGTCATCAGGAGCCGCGATCAGCACATCGTCTAGAAACGGCTGAACCCTGGGGATGCCTTTCAGAAGGGAATCCATAAAAGACTGAAAAATCCCTGGCGCGACCAAGACACCGAACTGGAGGCAGTGAACCTTGAACGCTGTTACCATATGTGCTTTTAAATGTATTATCTGAGCTATGATGATGCTAGATGTCTGTAAATGTCTTTGCATATCTGCATGTGGGACAGGGGAATTGCTGTGTTTTGGGATTGCTTGCTTTGCACCTCATGCCTGCATCTGGATAAGCAGGGCTTGTGTTGCTTATGCCAATGAACATGTGCATACCCGCTCCTTCCCGGCGTGCCTCTGGAAAACGAAGACATTCGCCATTAAGCTCAGCTTGGATACTTGGGAAAAACAACAGGCTTCCCACCATTATGAACCTTCAGGACCACTTGTAACCCCACTATCTGGTTTGTGCATCACAAAGAATAACATCCTGTATTGCCTTTATGGACCAGGCATCTCTGCAAGTCAAAGGTTGCCATGGGAATACAACTTTGACACCTTGCCACATGGCTCCTCTTTGAAGTTAGGCTAGAATTTGAATATTGCCCCCTTCCCTCTAGGTAGAACGTCACAGCCCGTCAAACCTATAGGCATAGAGAAGAGGACGGATTTTAGGTATGGATTGGCCTTAAGCCAACCCCTAAAACTAGGTTTTAAAAGAGGAAACACAGCCTTTGTTTCCGGAGTTGTTAGGTTAACCAACCTTCCCTAATACTTTCACCTCTGCAACTTAAGTACTGCAGGTGATTCTTGAAGCGTTCTCTGGAGTCGCGACCAGAGAACCCGCAGGTGTCTGGCAGGACCATTCCGTGTGTTTATAGAGTCCCTAAAGTTACTTTTGTTCTCCATTCTCGCTGCTGAGGAGATTTCTTCTCAACTGAGACTCAGATAAGTATAAGTGGGACCCTTCTGTGTGTTACCCCATTGTCTGTTGAAGCTATTATTTTTATTACTGATTGTTTCTGTACCTGCTGCAACTAAGGAACTTGTGTGAATCTGCGAATGTATCTGTTTTTCGTGTGCTTGAGAACTACTTAGTAAAGACAACATTTATTCATTAAACCTAGCGTGTTGTCTCAATTCCTGGGAAATAGGAGCGTTCGTTTCCAAATCTGCCCTCTGTATACATGGGTAAATTACTCACGCACGCCCACTGCCATACATAAGACAGAGTTGGGCTCTCGGAACCATCCTTAGAGGAGTTCCGGTAACAACGCCCCATGTGCGTCGTGATTGTTTGGGCTTCGGCCATGGCGGCATCAACCAGCAGTTGCTGATATGCCTGAGCCAAGTCCAACTTGCCAGAGACCCTAGCCCCCACCAAAGCCACCAGCACTGGGTACGTGTGCGCCTGCAGAGCCTCGTTTAGCGTGCATTTATAATCTGCACAAATGCGCATGTCCCCGTTTGGCTTCACCGGGGTGACTATGGGGGTCTCCCACTGTGCCGAAGCAACCGGTTCCAGAACCCCTTGTTCCACTAGGCGATCTAGCTCGGCCTCGATTTTAGGCTTCATTGGTAGTGGCGGCAGCCTGGCCTTAACGCGAATGGGGCGCACTGCCGGGTCAAGGTCCAGGGAGATGGGGCCCCCCGAGAACCGTCCCAGGGTGCTGTCAAAAACACGGGGAAATTCGGCGCACACAGCCCCAAAATCCCGTGACTGGACCTGATTGATCCTGTTCAGAGAGAGTCCCAAGGCCTCGAACCAAGAGAGTCCCAACAGGCTGGAGAGAGGTCTATCCACCACCAGCAGGTCCAAGGGGCCGTTAAAGTCTTGGAACTAGACCCACAACTTGCCCCAGCCCAGTACCGCCACGGGGTTCTTATTGAAGCCCCGTAGCTGGAAACCCCGCGGCTTCTGAAGGGGTGGCCCCCCCTTCGGAGATAGCCTGCAGAGCGTATCCACGGAGATAATGGAGTTGGTCGACCCTGTGTCGATCTCCATGCTACAAGGGGCTCCCTCTATAAGAACCATGACATGCATCTTGTTGGGGCCATCGGGGGGCAAGTTACAGACCTGGTGTTGCAGGGAGTGGGCCGATAGGGTGTGGAGGTCGCTGGGCGGCTCCGATGTGGTCTGGAGGGCAGACGACTTCTGGCGTTGACCCTTGGAGTGGCAAACCCGGGCAATGTGCCCCGATTTGTTGCAGTTCCGGCAGACTGCGTTTTGGAAGCGGCACGACCGGTGCTCGTGACCGTCTCCACAGCTGGCGCACGGCGCGGAGGCGGTCGGAGAGGTTTTGCCCACATTGGCGGGCGGCTGAGACGACTGACGACGGACCTGGTGCACCTCGTCCGAGGTGTCAGAGCCCGCTGTCGCTTGCGTGCGGTTGACCGCCTTGGCGCGGCGGTCTTGGTGGGCCTTTTCGTAGGCCGTGGCCTCCCGGATTGCCTTCTCCAGGTCCAGGTCGTTCTGGCTTACCAGCTTCCTCTGAAGTTTCGGCTCTCGGAGTCTCACGAGGAACTGATTGAGGAGCGTTTCAGCTAGGTTGGCGAAAGAGCACCGGGTCGCACTTTGCCGCAGAGCCGCCAGGAAATCTGAGGCGGTCTCGTCGGGGCCCTGGACCTTCGTGAAAAAGTCCAGGCACTCCACAAATTTTGTTGGTTTGGGAGCCAGGTGATCGGTCAGCGCCTTGACCAAAGAGCTGTACGACTCGTCCTTTTTCAGCTTGGGTGCTATTAGGTCCTTAAGCAGGAGATGGGTCTCCATCCCACAGTGGCGCAGCAGGTATGCCTTTTTTATACCTGCATCCACCACGCCATGGATGGTGAAGTGGCTCTCCAGCGTTTCCAGTCAGGTCTCCCACTGCGAGGGTTGGGAGATGTCAAATATTGGGAGGGTCTCTGATGCAGCAGCCATCTTACGGGTTCCACGTGGAAGCGAGCACGTAGATGGCGGAGTGGTGCGGTCAGCGGTGTGATGCTCAGTGTTTCGGAGAGGCAGAGCAGTGCGGTGCTGCTCTCGGGGTCAGCAGTGCAATGCTCGGAGCTCGGGAACGGTGCGGTGAGCGGCGCTCCTTGAAGATGCTTGATGCCGGCAGCTTGGCGAATTCGGCACGGTGGCTCATGGCAATGTCTGGAACGTGGTCTTTGTTCAGAGGGAGATGAATCCCACCTTCGTCGCCAGTGAAAAGTACGCAGACGGAGAGTGATTTCAGCAAAGCGTACTTTATTCGATCAGGAACAAGACAAGAGTTGCAGTTGCAGTTAACGGTGAATTATCAGAAAGCTTTAAGATTAAGAAAGGAACAAGGCAAGGCTGTCCACTATCTCCGCTATTATTTATCATTGTGTTGGAAGTGTTGAATGAAGTTATCAGAAGAGAAAATAAAATAACGGGACTGCAAGTTAAGAAAGAGTAATATAAACTGTTGGCATTTGCAGATGATGTGGCATATATATTAGAGAATCCAGTGAAGGCGGCGGAGGTATTGATGGAGAATATTAAAGAATACGGAGAAGTGGCAGGGTTTAAAATAAATCCGGAGAAAACTAAAATCATAGTAAAGAATATGGATGAGAAGCAGAAAGAAGAGCTTCAACAGGTAACAAGATGTCATATAGTGAAGAAAACGAGATACCTAGGAATTATAGTTACAAATAAATGCAGTGATTTATACGAAGAAAACTATAAAGTGTTGTTAAAAAATACGAAACAGGACTTGGAGAAGTGGAAAAATCTGCAATTGTCCTTGATGGGCAGGATGGCAGCAATAAAAATGAATATATTACCAAGATGGATGTTTTTATTTCAAACTATACCTATATTGCAGAATCAAGCGTTGTTTAAAGAATTGGATAAACTGACAACTACGTTTATCTGGCAAGGAAAGAAGGCGAGAATAAGGTTAAAAATGTTGCAGGATGTGAAAGGGTGAGGCGGATTTGGAATCCCAAATTGGCTTTTATATTATAGAGCTGTGGCACTAGTTTGGATTAGAGAGTGGCTTACTCTTGAAGATACAAGATTGTTACAAATTGAAGGACATGATTTATTACCGTGTTTCCCCAAAAATAAGGCACTGTCTTATATTTATTTTTTCTCAAGAAGACACACTAGGGATTATACCACAAATGCATAGAAATCCTGCTAGGGCTTATTTTTGGGGTAGGTCTTATTTTCGGGGAAACAGGGTACTTGGATGGAATGCATTTTTATGGTATGAGAAAGCAAATTCCCAAAAGTATTTTAAACAGCATTGGTTGAGAGCCTCTTTAAGTAAAGTTTGGGACGGAATTCATACAAATTTTTATACTAAAAGATCGAGACTAATAACACCATTAGAGGCCTTTACGCTGCCGAATGTTTATACAGGAGAAGAAATGTTAAGGTATCAGGACATTTTGGACAGTAAGGACAATCTTAAGCTACCAGAACATCTGTCCTGGTGGCAAAAAGTACAGCTGGAATCAATATATTTGAAGGACAAAAAAGTGGGATTTAATGGTAAGATAACTGAACTGGAAAATGTTATGTTAACAGCAGATAGTAAAATGATAAAGAAAATATATAAAATTTTGTTGGATGATACAATGGTCGAGGAAATTGTGAAGAATAATATGATTATATGGGCTCAGAATTTAGGGCATACTATAAATCTTGAAGACTGGGGGCAGATTTGGGAGAAAAATATTAAAATGACTAATGCTATAACATATAAAGAAAATATGTACAAGATGTTTTATAGATGGTATGTTACACCTGATAGACTGGCTAAGCAAAAGGTTAACTGTTCTGATAAATGTTGGAAATGTAAGAGTAAAAGGGGTACATTTTACCATATGTGGTGGCTATGTGATGTTACTAAAAAGTTTTGGAAATGGGTCCATAGTTTGATGGAGAAGATACTAAGAGCAAAGATTCCATTTACTCCAGAGGTCTTGCTGTTGAATATATTTCCAAAGGATTATGAAAAAGAGAATAGGTATTTGACTGTTTATATGATGACAGCTGCAAGAATCTTATATGCCAAATATTGGAAAACCATGGTGATACCAACGAAACAGGAGTTTGTGAATAAACTTTTTGAAACAGCAGAAAATGATAAACTGACTCTAGAAATGAGATTAAGTAAAGAGTGGACATTTCAAAAAACATGGGAAAAGTTTTATGATTGGTATAATGCAAATGTAATAGAAGACTAGGCAAGGACAGCGCAATGGACTTGAGAACACAGAAGATAGAAGAATGGAAAGTATTTGATATAGAGTTTTTATTAATTAAGTAATTGCATATAAGCATATAATGTAACTGCACTCTTGGTATATATGTTATGTGTAGTAGAGTGTTTGTAGTGTGTAGATTTGTTTGTTGTAGATTTAAAAAAAATTAATAAAAGTGTACCTATGGGTACTTAAAAAAAAAAAAAGGAACAAGACACTTTGGCCGGCTTGCAGGCCGGCTTATATTCTCCGAGAAACCGCCACCCAAAACACCCCCCCACTTCCCAATAGGTTATTTACAGTGGCCGAGAGTCCCATAGGCTCTCGGCCAGGAACCTGGCCCCTTGATTGGAGTGGGCTAGGATCTGCATAGCCCATTGTCTCTTGGAGCGAAGCTCGACATTTGTGCCTGACCGCGTGGAGCCCAAGCTGGCCACGCGGTCTGAACTGGATACATTACAGAATTTTTAGAAACTGCCAGATTAAAATGCAGGAGCTCGTTTTAAACCTGTAGAATGCCTCAGAGGAAAGGACCAAGTCATGCCACTCCCAACTCCTTTCTCATGAAAATGAGGGGGAAATTCAGTGTCCCCCATTCCCCCTGAAGCAGGAAGAAAACCTCGCCTCTGAGCCTATACAGAGTTCCAAACTCCATGCCCACAATATTCCTTTTAGCAGGGAAGAACTTGCTCTAGACGCCCTGGAAAGGGAAGCCTCCCTACTTTTTGCAAAAGTGCTTTCTGCTTCTGTCCCTCCTTTTGGTAATTTTTTCTTTTGGCAAGCAAGGGATCAGCAGAATCCCCAAAGGGACTTAAATGCAGTGTTTGTAAAACGGTTCAATTTTGCAACCACGTTTCCAAAACAACTTTATTAGAATCCTAAACTTGAGTACAAATGTAGAGCCTCTGACAGCAGGAACAGTGATAAAGGAACTGGCAAATCCCAAGCAGGCTCTCTCTCTCTGAGAGAAACTCAGCCCACACTGAGAGCCCCCTACCGATCTTACTTTCCTTCCCCCCAAGTACTTCATTGGTAATAACTGTTCAGGGAATATACTGCACTCCTAAGGACTCCTAAAACTGCCCAGTGTGCAGCCTTCCCTTTTCCTGGAAGAAGTTCTTCTCTCCCTTCTGAAGATATTTTCCCAGCCTTCTTCCATTTGCTTCATTAATTTCTTTTTAGAGGTTATTTTTTCCTCCGCATTTTCCTCAGCAACACACCTTTTTGACATTTCCTCCTTTTTGTGTTGTTACAGTTTTCCACACACACAACTTTTTTTTTGGCTTGATGGCTCCCCCTTAATTCTCCCTCCTCCCCTGTTGTTCCTTAACTCAGTTCCTTAGGCTCTTGGATTACCTGTGAGGTAATCCAAACCTGTGTTTTTGACAGTGTTTTGGCTCTGCTCCTGGAATGTTTACCCTTTAAGACGTCCTGATGGAGCTGTGAAGTGTACAAAGCAGACTGAAAAGTCCTCATTTTTCAGGTCCCCGAACAGTATTTATCACTCCTTCATTTGAACAAAAATGTAGACCCAAGGAATGTAAGAGATAAAGAGGCACTTTCCTAGGATTAAACAGTGGTTTCGTATGTCTTTTTCAACTCTCTCTCTCTGTTGGTGTTTGTCACCAATCTCTTGACGTAGCACTAGCAGGGATGACAATAATGTGGATCAGCGCAGCCTCTCTCTAATGTCTCCCCAAAGCTCTACAAGTACAACTAAGTGTGTTCGACTTATAGAAGAGTGATTTTCTTTGGTGAGCCTAATTTTTTCCTATTGTACCCGGAGGCTGGCATTGGCAACTCTAGTGAGAATCCTGAGAGCAACACAAATAGTTTTTATAATGCAGGGCATGTAAGTAAAGATTGAGTACTTTAAAAAAATCCTTAAAAGGCTGTGTTTTTATTTGTGTTTCATGAAAAGACACAGCTACTAGAAACAGAGCAGTGCTCAGGTGGCCACGGAAGGCCGGAAATGGCCTGTGGAAGCAATAAAAAAGAGGGCGTGAGAAATCCAAAACAGCGGAGGAGGAAATCAAAGAAGCACCAGAAAGAACCAAGGCGGGCACAGAATGCCAAAGGACTCCTGGAAGTGCCAGAAGAAAAAGGATTCGAGGTCAATAGAGGGGATGGGAGCTGTGCACATCTCGGGCAATCGCGCGGCCATGTCAGGTTCCTCATGACCTATTCGTGGCTAAAAACACCTGAAGCTGAAGAAAAGACAAAGAAAGAGGTCAAACCGCACGGAACAACAGTACAGGGGAAACGGGAAGAACCAAGAACTGGCCGCAGTCAAACATCTGCCCAGAACCATCTCCTCGAAGCCCGCAAAGAGAAAAGGCTGAGAGTCCTCAAATTGCCCCTGGTGGAGTTGCCCAAAGAAGGGCTTGGATTAGCTTTAAAAAAGGAATAGCCTGGGGAGCCAAAATCCGGGTTAGTTAGCAGCCAGTACTCAGAGCTCACCACTTGCCTGCCCAAACTTGGATATTTTTACCCTTCCTCAAAGCAAATAAATACATTTTGAACAATGGCACCGAAAGGAGGCAAGAAGGGAAAACAGAAACGTTAATTCTCCTGTGGCAGAATGGAACGGGACACTGCTGAATTGCAAGTTATTGCAACCCTTGGGACAAAGGCCTCCCCAGGACTCAACAGGGATCTTGGTTTCTTATCCCATTATATATGCTAAACTCATTTAGGCCTTGCAGATGGGTTCTCACCAAGGAGGGCTATACATCCTCTGTATTCGAGTGTATTTCTTTTTTTAATGGTATGTTGGAATGGTGAATGTACTGCAATGAATGTAATGTAATGCACTCCAAATTGGCCTCTCAGGGGGGAAAAACCCTTAGAGAAAAAGAAAAGGAATAATTCATAGAAACCTAGAATCCCAGAGTTGGAAGGGGTGGAAATTACAAGGGAGTCGATACCGGCTAAATATCAAGAGAAATTTCCTAACTGTAAGGGTGGTTGAGAAGTGGAACAGTCTGCCTTGGGAGGTGGTGGGTGCTCCTTCACTGGACGTTTCCAAGTGGAGGCTGGAGGGCCAAATCCAAAATCATTAACCAGAAGTGTAGTCCCAAAAGCCAAGCCAGGGGAGGGATTTATATCTCTTCTGTCCTTGAGTCACGCTGCTATGGTAGCATGATGCAGAACTCCTCTCAGAAAGCATTTAAAGGCCTCTTGAACCGGGCACAGACCCAATGAACCACTGCAAAACCTATCACGGTCTGTGAGCAGTCCACCCAAAATCCAAACTTTCAGACCAGGCAAACAGACTAAGAAACAGGCTCCGGTCCATAACTTAATTTGGTCCCTGGTCTGGCCCATTCCCATCCCTACAAGGACAGAAAGATCAAGACTGGGGGGCCAGGGCATCGTGGAGTTACATGGTGGATGCCTAGGCGACTATCTCCTGACCCCAGCTCTAAAAATTCTCTAAGAAATTCAACATCGAGCAGGCGAGCGTTCCGAGCGGGGATTGGTCCGGAGACGTGGAGACGCAGCGGCACAGCACGGCCAGAGCCAACCAGGATGGAGGCCGGTGCAGTGATCGTCGCGGACGAAGGAACAGCCCCAGTGGGAGCCGCTGCGGAGCCAAGCCGAAAGACGCCCACCGCGTGGAGTTAGAGAAGAGCTGCTGGAAGAACAACAAAGCCGGCAGGGTGCCTCGTAGGCATTCACCTTCCCCAATTATTGTGTGGCCCTAGTTAGGAGTACTAATAAGCCATGTAAACTGCTCAGAGCCTCCGGAATAGAGCGGTATAGAAATTGAAGGATAAATAAATAAATAAATAAATATTAAAATACAACACATTCCCTTTAAAAAATACGGCAGAAAACTATGGGAAAACTGGGCTGTTATAAAAATAACCTTTCAAAAACTCCTTCCCAGATGATTAAAGACCATTTCACCTCAGGGGAACAAAAGATTGGCGAGGCTCCGGGCCACAAAAACACCAACAAAATGGCGGATGGAACATGACAGATGCACAAAGACAACATGGCAATAATGTGCCAAGAATTCATTGATACCATCTCGTCCCTGGAAGAAAACATCGGGAAGAAACTTCTAGCCTCTCTTGCACCTATCTCAGAACAACTGACAACCATGAAGAAGAGCCTGAAAGAGGTGGCACAAATGGTGGAAACGGCTTTTGAGCAAACGAAGGCAAGGCAAGACAGTATCAGGCAACTCCAGACATCAGAGGAATGGGCAAGAGAGAAAATACGACTCTTGGAAAATAAGTTAAAAGAAAGAAACCTGAAATTCCAAGGCTTCCAGGAGAACTTGGGGGGTGAGTCAGACCTAAGGTCTTTTTTATTTCTTGGCTAGCACAATCCCCGGACTTGGAAGAAATCGTGGCCCCACTCAGGGCCGGCTCACTCACTAGGCAAACTAGGCGGTTGCCTAGAGCAGGACGGCCCTTAGGGGCGCCAAACTGAACCCGTCCCCATACTCTGGGAGTTTCTTGATTATTTGTGTTTTCCATTCTTCCTAAAATGCATTTATTTTTGAAAATTGGGGGGTGCACCGGGGGGGGGCGCCAGAAGCGATCCTTGCCTAGGGTGCAAAATAAGCTGGGGCCGGCCCTGGCCCCACTCATAGACAAGGCATACAGACTGGGACCCTTAGTTGACCGTAATGCGAATATATCATAGTAACATTTCCTGATGTTAGACTTAAACTCTGGCCATGATCTCTTAGCTGCTCTCCACATTGAAATGTCCAGACCTCCATCTCCAGCGTCAGGGCGCTCACAAGCATCATCAACTACTTTCACCACTTCCAAACGTCACAGGAAATAGTGACTTAAGTATAAACCGTACGTTAAGATGAATTTTTTCTTTTTCTTTTGAATCCTGGAAAGGTGCAAAATTATTCTATATTCTTATTATAGGGTATCTAAAATGACTATATTTAAAACAGTTAAAGGGTTTGGGGTTGGGGAGATTTTCTCCTTACCTTCTGTAGATCTAACAAAGAAAAATACTATCGGTGCAACATTAGTGTTGCACTAGTAGACGGTTATGGGATTTGACCTCCATAGGAGAGGCCTTAAAGTTGTGATGTTGGTTATGTATAATGTTATGTTGTTGTATGTAGGTGATATATGTGTTCAAGCTACGACGCAAGGTACAGGATTTTTTTCTTCAACTCCAATTCTCTTATGACTGCACTTTTGAATGTAGCACCCTTAGTCTGAGCACTCTCACTTTGCGGTGCTCAGTAATACTCTCTTTTACATTTAGATATGTGTTACTGAACACACACAAAAAGAATTTCTAGCAAGTTGAATTGTTCTAAATTTTACAACGAAGAAACTGGGGTGTTCTGTGATTTCACACTTTGTATTATAAGGAATTGTACTGTTGCACATTTCGATGTATGTTTACTTTTACTCTTAAACTTGTTTAAAACTTAAAAAACCAAACTCCAATTCTCTTATGAGCTGATGCTATTGAAGAAGGTTAACTCTAATTACTGAACTTCTACTGATTGTAATCCTTAAAGGTAATATCGCTATCAATCCTTTTTTAGACACGTTTCTGGAGTTAGGCTGCTAATGTTAGACTGGAAGGTAGTCCTTCAGTACGGCTGATATGAAATTAATCTCTCTCAATTGTAAAGGTCTAAATAATCAAATTAAAAACAAGAGACTTTTAACTGCTCTAGTCAAAATGCACCCTGATATTCTTATGCTTCAAGAAACCCATTTAAGAAATAGAAACTTACCTGTTTTTAAATCATGTTGGTTTTCTACACAATTTCAAGCTAATGGGTCCTCCAAATCTTGTGGCATAGCCATTCTGTTCTCTAAACAACTTCACTTTGTTTGTAAGGCACAAGAAATAGATCCTAATGGGAGATTCATTTTTTTTAAAGGCCTTTGTCGGGCTCGCAGTCAAATCACTTTCCACACAGGCTTCCTTTGAATGAAAGTTTATTGGGGAGATTTGAGATGCTGAAGAGATGGACTTTTTTGTCAGGACTGAGAGGCTGAAGCGGGGACCCAGTGTATAACTAAAACCCACATTCCACGTACCTGTTACACATTCGTAAATATAAGCAATTCTAACAACCATGACAGATATCTCAGCAGAACTAGCTACTCAAATGCCTTATTGGCTTCAAGGACGCTCTCACATGAAACTTCCTTGAGGTGCTGTTTGGAGGAAGAGTTACCCAGCGTTGCCTCCCTAATTCTACAGACATTCACACCAGGATTTTTTCAACTCTTCAAAGGAATGCCATGTCAGCGAGGGTGATTGATAAGCAACTAAGCAAGGGACCAGCTGCACAAGCGAGGAGGGTGAGGGGTACAGGAATCAGGCAGATAGTACTACAGGTATAGTGAATACAGTAGAAGGCAAGCCAGCCAGTCCATACTGTTGGACAATCAGATCCTTGCAGTGTGTTCCCTTCCCCGGCCTCTACTGCTGGTGGCCATAACTGCCATCAGGTAAGGAGGCTGGAGGAAATTGACTCCCCTTGTCAGATTTGGTCGCGAAGACCATTAGCTTAGTGACATCTTTGTGTGTGGAAGGGGGACAGTATCTTGACATCTGTGCTCCCTTTTGTGTGTGTGTGTCCTTCTGACAAGGGGGAAGAGTCCATTGTAAAGGCCTGGCATGGAAGCAGGCCCAAGGAATCAGAACTATGGACTACATCCTCAGTCCGAGTACTGTCAACCAGTGCATGAGGTCCACTGACATCTGACGGATTTCTTTCACCCCTTCCAACAATTTTCTCCTGCTTTTTTGCAGGTGGAGACACTTTGGCTATCCTCATCTGAATCCTGGCCCCTAAGTGGACTATGTCCCTGGAGAGTGTGAGATTATTAATATTATTATGAACACATTAATCAGGCATCCTTGTGCCTGAAGAGATTGCCTAAAGGTTTGAACACTAGGACAATCGCACGGCCATGTCAGATTTCACATGACCAATTCACGGTTAAAGATTAAAATACTTGAAGCCGACACAGAAAAGACAAAGAAAGAGGTCAGAGCAGATGTCAAACCACACGGGGGGAAAAAAAGAGGAAACATGAAGAACCAAGACAGATACTTAAAAATGGCTGTAGTCAAGCATCAGCCCAGGACCATCTCCTGGAAGCCCGTGAACGAAATAGGCGGAGAGTCCTCAAACTGCCCAAGACCGGTGTTGCCCAAGACCAATGTCACCCTCCCCTATCCATTAAGGCTTGTAATATTCTCTTCTCTTCTTCTTCTCTTCTTTTCTCCTGCTTCTTTGCAGGTGGAGACACTTTGGCTATCCTCATCTGAATCCTGCCCCCTAAGTGGATTATGTCCCTGGAGGGTGTGAGAATATTAATATTATTATGAACACATTAATCAGGCATCCTTGTGCCTGAAGAGATTGCCTAAAGGTTTGAACACTAGGACAATCGCACGGCCATGTCAGATTTCACATGACCAATTCACGGTTAAAGATTAAAATACTTGAAGCCGACACAGAAAAGACAAAGAAAGAGGTCAGAGCAGATGTCAAACCACACGGGGGGAAAAAAAGAGGAAACATGAAGAACCAAGACAGATACTTAAAAATGGCTGTAGTCAAGCATCAGCCCAGGACCATCTCCTGGAAGCCCGTGAACGAAATAGGCGGAGAGTCCTCAAACTGCCCAAGACCGGTGTCACCCTGTTAGTTTGTACCCCTCCCCTATCCATTAAGGCTTGTAATATTAGAGTATTTCCTTCCCCATGCCCAGTAGTTCCTTACCCACGCCCAGTAGTTCTTCATATATTAGTGATCCCTACCCTATATCCTGTAGTTTAAGAGTTAGGGATTAGTTATTCCTTTCCCCAATCCCATAGACATTGAAAAAAATAAAATCTTATAAAAATCTTAAAAGTGCTGTGTTTTTATTTGTATTTCAGGAAGAGACTGAAACTAGACATCATTCCCATGGAGGCATGAGGACTCGAAAGGCAAAAAAAGTTATCAAAGACGAACCAGAGGGCATCAGCGTCCCCAAACCACACGGGAAGAAACAGGAAGTCAGAGTAGAAGTGGAAAAGAGGGTGTCAGTGTACTTCAACCACGCAGAGGAAAAGCACTAAAGACACTGGATGAGGAAGAGAAAGGGAAAGTCATAACTGCATATAATCAAGCAGCACCCCAGGACCATCTCCGGGAAGGCCATGAAGAAAAGAGGCACGTTCTAAAGCTCCCCAGAATCGAGTTGCCAAAGTCAGGGCTTACAATTGTTGGTAAAAAGGGATGTCCCAAACCTCCCCGGGAGATCCCGGGACAAAGACCCCATGCCACCACCGCCAAAACCCCACAGTCAAGCCCCGGGTCCCAACTTACCAAGATGGAGAAGAGAGAGGACGACAGCAACCCAGCCCCAGCCCAAAGGAGCCCATGAAGCCATGGAGCAGAGACCAGGAAGGGCTGGAGGCGAGAGGCCTGGCTGACGCAGAGCCTCCGGCCGGCGGACCAAGGGGGAGGCAACAGGAGCCGCGTGGGCATCGGCAGCTTTAACAGGAGGCAGGGCCAAGGGCAGGGGGGAGAACCGGGGATGAGAGGGGAATAAAAAGGCAAGCGGGGAGAAGGCCGGGGAGGAAGACAACTGGCCTGGCTGAGGACTGTGGTGGCGAGAGAGAAAGAGCCCCGAAGCTGAAAAGAAGCGAAGAAGTCAGGACGGGAAAGGGCGGTCCTGTAACCCCCTGGCAGATCCCGTCATTCAGGGACGAAAACAACTGGCCTGGCTGGGGACTGTGGTGGCGAGAGAGAGAGAAAGAGCCCCAAAGCTGAAAAGAAGCGGAGAAGTCAGGACGGGAAAGGGCGGTGCTGTAACCCCCTGGCAGATCCCGTCATTCTGAGGCCTTATCCTCCTTACCGGCCAGACCCCTCTCACCGCTGGCCCCAACAACCAGGGCGAGAGATGAGGGCTCTGCAACAGGACACTCCAGGACTCCAGTGGCCAGTCCCAGCCGCAGCAAGACGGCCACCGGGGGCCAATCACCTGGGGAAGTTATAGGTAATCATATTAGACCCATATGGGTACCTGCCTTAGGTGCAGGGGGGCACCCGCCTTTGGTGGAGCAGCAACAAGAAGGAGCGGTGGTGTCGGCAACAACGGGGTGACCCGACGATCCAGCGGAGGACGGCGGAAGATGGCGGCAAAAACATCGAGCAGGCGAGTGGGGAATGGCCCAAAGGCGCGGCGACGTGATGACGCAAGCTCAGCCGGAACCAATTAGGACGGAGACCAGTGCACTGATCGTCACAGAGTCGCAGGCGATGGAACCACCCCTACAGGAGCCACTACAGAGCCGAAAGCCGAGCCACCACAAAATCGGAGGAAGAAGAGCCGCTGGATAAATAACTAGCCAGTAGGGTGCCTGGTAGGCATTCCCCTCCCCCAATATATACTGTGGCCCTAGCTAGGACTGTTAATTGTACAATGTAAACCGCTCAGAGCTCTTCGGGGTTGAGTGGTCTAGAAACCGAAAGTTAAATAAACAAACAAACAACCAAATAAATAAATAAATAAAAGATTAGGATACGAATGGCCCATGGACTGCCAAAGGTTTAGCAGTGGTTCGTTTGGTCTCTGGGAGGTGTCCATGCCCTGATGCAAGAGAGCCCAGGAGGCCTTCTGAGTCGACTTCTGCATCGTGCCGCCACAGCAAAGCGACACGAGGGAGCTCAGGAGGCATGTAAATGCTGAGCCAACTGCTCTTCTCCTTCCTTCTCACCCGAGAGTCACGCCACCATTCAGGGAAGGAAGGGAGGGCAGGAATTTAAATCCCTTCCCTTTCCTGACAGTCAGGGCGGTTCCTCAGTGGGACAGGATTCCTCGGAGAGGTGGCGGGCTCTCCTCCTTTGGAGGTTTTTAAACAGAGGCTAGGTGACCATCTGACAGCACTACGGATTCTTTGAACTGAGGCAGACCACGAGAGGGAGGGCAGGAAGGGATGCCTCAGTGCTCAGTTCTCGTGGCCCTTTCTTACACGCCCAGGGAAATGCTGATCGCCACTTTGGGGTCAGGTAGCCATTTTTCTCCAGGCCAGTTTGGCTGGAGATCCTGGAGGGTTTCTGTCAGCTTCTGGGCATGGAGCAGGGGTCATTGGGTGTGTGTGTGTGTGGGGGGGGAGGTATCTGTGAATGTCCTGCATTGTGCAGGGGGTAGGACTGGATGACCCTGGAGGTCCCTTCCAACTCTATGATTCTATGATTCCATCATTCTATGATGCGAAACATCCATGGGAGATGAAAGGACATAAACTTGATGACGGTAGAACCCCACCCCGGTTCAAATCCCCACCCTGCCACGGAAGCTTGCTGGGTGACCCTCTCCTGGTCACACACTCTCAGCTGCTGTGGAGGACGGAGGAGTTGGCACCATGATTAGAGAGACATATCTGTGGAGGATGGAGGAGTTGGCACCAGGGGTTAGAGAGACATATCTGTGGAGGATGGAGGAGTTGGCACCAGGAGTTAGAGAGGTAGCTGTGGAGTAAGGAGGAGTTGGCACCAGGATTAGAGAGACATATCTGTGGAGGATGGAGGAGTTGGCACCAGGAGTTAGAAAGACATATCTGTGGAGGACGGAGGAGTTGGCACCAGGAGTTAGAGAGGTAGCTGTGGAGTAAGGAGGAGTTGGCACCAGGATTAGAGAGACATATCTGTGGAGGATGGAGGAGTTGGCACCAGGAGTTAGAAAGACATATCTGTGGAGGATGGAGGAGTTGGCACCAGGAGTTAGAAAGACATATCTGTGGAGGATGGAGGAGTTGGCACCAGGAGTTAGAGAGGTAGCTGTGGAGTAAGGAGGAGTTGGCACCAGGATTAGAGAGACATATCTGTGGAGGATGGAGGAGTTGGCACCAGGAGTTAGAGAGGTAGCTGTGGAGTAAGGAGGAGTTGGCACCAGGATTAGAGAGACATATCTGTGGAGGATGGAGGAGTTGGCACCAGGAGTTAGAGAGGTAGCTGTGGAGTAAGGAGGAGTTGGCACCAAGATTAGAGAGACAGATCTGTGGAGGATGGAGGAGTTGGCACCAGGAGTA
>NW_015177112.1:145284-145591 GCF_001447785.1 Gekko japonicus | reverse complement strand
TGGCACCACATCTGCAATATTCTGAACTATTATTATGCCTTATAGCTTGGGCCACGACGAGGTGGATGTACGCCTGAAGCTGTTACAAATGCCTTACAAGTGGATCAGCTCGGATGACGAACAGGAGGTAAAAGAGAATGTTCAGGCTGCCTTTACTATGGCCTACAAGGAATTTTCAGTGGAAGATCGTAAAAACGGACGGAGGAGTTGGCACCAGGACTTAAAGAGACATATCTGTGGAGGATGGGGGAGTTGGCACCAGGAGTTAGAGAGACATATCTGTGGAGGAAGGAGGAGTTGGCACCAG
>NW_015177112.1:136365-145159 GCF_001447785.1 Gekko japonicus | reverse complement strand
AGTTGGCACCAGGAGTTAGAGAGACATATTTGTGGAGGATGGAGGAGTTGGCACCACATCTGCAATATTCTGACCTATTATTATGCCTTATAGCTTGGGCCACGACGAGGTAGATGTACGCCTGAAGGTGTTACAAATGCCTTACAAGTGGATCAGCTCGGATGACGAACAGAAGGTGGAAGAGGAAGTTTAGGCTGCCTTTACTATAGCCTACAAGGAATTTTCAGTGGAAGATTGTAAAAACGGATGGAGGAGTTGGCACCAGGAGTTAGAGGGACATATCTGTGGAGGATGGAGGAGTTGGCACCAGGAGTTAGAGAGACATATTTGTGGAGGATGGAGGAGTTGGCACCACATCTGCAATATTCTGACCTATTATTATGCCTTATAGCTTGGGCCACGACGAGGTAGATGTACGCCTGAAGGTGTTACAAATGCCTTACAAGTGGATCAGCTCGGATGACGAACAGAAGGTGGAAGAGGAAGTTTAGGCTGCCTTTACTATAGCCTACAAGGAATTTTCAGTGGAAGATTGTAAAAACGGAAGGAGGAGTTGGCACCAGGAGTTAGAGAGGTAGCTGTGAAGGAAGGAGGAGTTGGCACCAGGATAGAGGGACATATCTGTGGAGGAAGGAGGAGTTGGCACCAGGAGTTAGAGAGGTAGCTGTGAAGGAAGGAGGAGTTGGCACCAGGAGTTAGAGAGACATATCTGTGGAGGATGGAGGAGTTGGCACCAGGAGTTAGAGAGGTAGCTGTGGAGGACGGAGGAGTTGACACCAGGAGTTAGACATATCTGTGGAGGACGGAGAAGTTGGCACCTGGAGTTAGAGAGACTGCTGTGGAGGACGGAGGAGTTTGCACCAGGAGTTAGAGAGACTGCTGTGGAGGACGGAGGAGTTGGCACCTGGAGTTAGAGAGACTGCTGTGGAGGAAGGAGGAGTTGGCAACCCATTTGCAATATTCTGACCTAATATTATGCCTTTTAGCTTGGGCCACGACGAGGCGGATGTACGCCTGAAGCTGTTACAAATGCCTTACAAGTGGATCAGCTCAGATGACGAACAGGAGGTAAAAGAGAAAGTTTAGGCTGCCTTTACTATGGCCTACAAGGAATTTTCAGTGGAAGATCATAAAAAGCCCAGTAGCACATTTTAAGACATTGAAAACTTTATCGGAGCATAAGCTTTCGAGAAACACAGCTGTCTTCATCAGATGCATGGAGGATAAAGAAACTATCCCAAGATATAAGTGCAGGACATCTTCTTCGTTCGCATTGGGGTTTTGGGCGGAGAGGATGCACCTTGCAATCGGGAAAGAGCTTTGCGGATGGGCGTCGGGGGAGGTTCGGTGGCTTAAGTCAGTCAGTGGCAAGGAGGGCTTTCCTTTCCCTGGGTTTCCATACTGCAATTCATTTCCCTCCCCTTTTTGTTTTGTTGCTGCAAAGGGTGGGGGAAATTGGGGTTGAATTCCCCTTCCACATACAGTTTATCTTTAGCTGGATTTCCCTGGATGCTGTCTGCTTCTTTGAGGGTTTTTCTCTTTTTCATTTCATTTTCCTCGGTTCCCCCAAGCCCCACTATGGTAAGACAACGAGCGATTGCTCTTAGGGGCTTGCTCCAGATTGACACACTGGGCTGCCTCACTGCTCTCCATTGCAAACCCGCCTCCACTTCTCCTCCTTGGGGTTTCTGTGCCTGCCCTATTCCAGAGCTACTGCCTGGGTTGACTCAGTACTCTCCATTTCAAAGGCCCCTCCACCTCTTCTTGGGTTCTCTTCTGTGCCCGAATTGTTCCAGAGTTACTGCCTGGGGCTGCCTCCCTCCTCTCCATTTCAGAGACCACCCCACTTCTCTTTGGGTTGTGTCTCTGCATAAAGAGTTCCAGAGTTACTGCCTGGCCTTGCTTTGTTGCTCTTCATTTCAACCCCCATCTCTCCTGTCCCTGCGCTGTTCCTTCTGTAGTTCCCAGGGTGCCCTTCCTCCTCTCCGTTTCGAACTGCCCCCCTCTTGTCCTTGGGGCTTCTGAGCCTGCAGTGTTCCAGAGTTGTTGCCAGGGGTTTTCTCGCCTCTCTCCATTTCAAAGACACCCCACTTCCTCTCCATGTCCTGTCTCTACATGAAGTGGGGTCCCGCTTCTCACGGAACATCTCCTGTGCTCCCTGACCCACCCGTCTCTTCCTCATGCACCCCTGGCCTGGAGAATGCCGCCCTCCCTCCTCTCACGCTCATCTGGGAAGGTTTTCCATGTCTGCAACTGGACCGAGTTTTGCTGATGGGAAAAGTAGTCCTGAATGGGAACTAAAACCTGGTGACTCTGTGTATGTTTACACTAAGCACCTCAAGGGTTTGCCACCGCACAGGAAATTGGGATGGAAGTACGTTGGTCTTTTTAAGGTGGTGCGAGTCAGTGTTCCCTCTAATCTGAGTTTTGACAGCTGAAGGGTGACAGTTGATGAGGACAGTTAAACAGTTAGTTAAGTTCTGAATTCTGTGAGAGAAGCAGAAGTTTAGTTTAGTTCTGTGTATGAGAGAAGTTAGAAGCTGTTCTGTGTAAAAGCAGTTAACAGTGTAGAGCTGAGTTAAGTCCTGTGTGGAAAGTTAAGCTCTGTATGTAAGCAGTTAAGAACAGCTGAGCTTGTTCTGAGAGAATAGGAAAAAGTAAATGAAAGTTAAATTGAAGACAAATTATAGGAAAGGCTGTATGTCCTGATAAACTTGGAGAGAAACAGGGAACTTATAAGACCTTGAGTTAAAGAGTTACAAAGTTACATGCCAAGATCCCTGACAGAGGGAGAGAAAAGTGTGTGAAATATCAAAGCAATTGTTGAAATCATTCACATTACTGTTTACCTGGTTCTACCCTTTTATATATGAATTATTTAAATAAATCTTCTTTTATTCAAGTATACCAGCTCTGAAAGAAATACTTCCTTAGGACCACATAGTTCCTCATGAGCCTTAAACTCGACCTACCTACCCAGTATTAGCAAGAGAGAAAACATAAAGGTTTGGAAAATCCTTTAAAATTTCCTGGTGGCAGCCAGATATACCCAGTAGAACAAAACAACAAGAACACTTTTAAAGTGAAACCAGTCCTCCCCAGATAAGGGGTCGTCACACACCCCTTTTCATAATTCCAAATATGGCTACTGTCGGATTTTGAGATCTTTTAAGAAGACTGTAAATACTTGTCAAGTTCAATGGTACTCATGATCATTAAGAAAAATGGTACTCATTAAGAAAAATGTTCAGTTTTAAGCAAAAATTTGTCATGGCCAAGCAATAAATGAGAGGTTCGTGAGAGATCTTCCTTAGAAAGAAGCAGCAGCGGTGGTAGAGTTTTATAGCAATCACAGGGAGCCCAAACTGAATTGAGTTCATAGGGCTGGGTGGAAAGGAAGTTAACCCTTTCACATCACGCTATTTCCCCAACAGAAGTTGTCCCCAGCAGAAGTCTTTTAGCCCAGAGTAGTTAATAGCAGATTCTGGGAGAGGTGGTAGTAAATCAGATCAGGGACATGGAGGTGGGCATGAATGAGTTGATTCCTCCTAGTGTCATGGTCCTGATCCAATCCCCCCCAGCTGCTTGGAAGCTCTTAAAAATTGGGAGATCCAGTTATGAATTTCCCACATAGCACTGTTGGGGGCCTAAGAAACATTGTATCCAGTGTGCCTCTCCTTAACATTGTTGCCTTTTGTACAATGCCTAGTTCTTAGGCAATCACAAGTAATAAACGGTACTATTTTAAAGTACTCCACAGCATTTTAACTAAAGTATCAAAGTTTTGATGAGAAGGCCTTTGATACTCTAGATATCTCGTATTTAAAACAACTCTTGATGCATATGGATTTTGGGAAACCCTTTTTAAAAGCAATTGAGACTGAAAATAAACAACATGTACTCAGAAAGGCTAATGCTAAAAAGAGGCACGCGTCAGGGATGCCCTGGTTTTTGCCTTAGTGATAGAGCTGCTAGCCCCGGCTCCCAGCTCTTCAGGAAACTCTAGATGACTTCAGTAGGGTGACTGGGTTAAAAATTAATCATTCCAAATCCCAGCTACATTCGATAAATGTATCATCACACTTAACTAATGCAATTTAAAAAGCCTATTCCAGTGGCTGATAACATCTTTATCTTATCTAGACATTAAGATCCTGATGGATTTGGATGAATTACTGAAGTTTAATAATTTAGAGTTTATTCAGGACCTAACACAACAAATCAATCAGTGGGAAAAATTAAGCTTCTCCTGGACAGATAAGCACAATCTTATTCAATGCTTTATGTTGCCTAAACTAATCTTTTACTTTTGAACAATTCCACTGGAAATTCCTGTAAAAATGTTGAAACAATGGCAAAATATGTTAAACAAGTTCATGTGGGATAACAAAAAGCCGAGAATAGCTTTTAGCACATTGTGTAGACCTTCTTGGCAGGGAGGAATGTCATTTCTTAATTTGACTATCTATAATACTGGCTAATATAATAAAAATGATAAGAACTGAGAGTCCTTTAGACTGGGTAGCAATTCAAAGTGAATGCACAAATCCTGGACCTGTACCAGGAGGAATTTGGAATAAGTGGCAATTCAGATGTGAAATGGTCAACAATAATTGCTTCCTATCCTCTATTTTGAAAGTATGAGATTTCAGAAGAAAGAAATTGCTACTTCTTTTTAAAATCAAGACTGGTTTCCACTGGGGCAAGATGGTGGTCTGTTTGAGGTATGGAGGCACTCAAACCTAACTAGATTAACAGACATTGCCTCCAAACAGGGTATTCTAGATAAAGAGGATTGTAGAAAAACTTGACACACAGATACCATGGTTTTGTAGGGGATACCCAGGGTTCAAATGATTGTCTATTGATTATTGCTAGCATTCCAGGAATCTTTGGGGGAAAAGATTCTTTGGGATTCTCCTGGAGAATTGAACTGTTAGCCACTAAGTAAAGTTGTAAATACAGGTGTTTTAATTCAAATTTAATTGACAGCAAATAATGTTTTAATTGGGCCAGGTGTTTTTATGTTACCCTTTGAACTAAACTGGTATGACCATCCCAGCTGTCATAAGTGAAGATTTATGTTCTTGTGTCAGCCTTCTTAATTGTGATGGCACAATAATGAATTCTCAGAGTCCAAGATTTATGACGAAATCTTATACTTCAAAGAAATAGGTGAAAAGTTTATTGTGGTGGTTTATGATTTTTAGCAACTTTAAATGAGAAAAACCCAGATTATGCTTACTCTTTAAGTTTCGAACGTTTTAACCTATCAATATTAAACTATTGAAATCTCTAAGTAATATCTATGTATAGTTGCCTCTTTTAACTTATTAATTTAAAATAGAAAAGACTTTGTTAGTTGAATAAACTTTACTTAAGTGAACTGAAACACTGTGCCAGTGAAAGGAGTTTTAATTGGAAGGCACCACTGCCAATGGTAGAGATTTATGGTTATACACTTAAAACTGACCTGGCAAGGATTCACAAGCGAAGTTAAAGGATGTCAAAATTAATAGGGTCAAATAAAGTCCAATTGTATATTCCATGCAAAATAGATCTAAGTGTTAAGGGTGCTTTTATAGCAAAGAATAATTGTTAAAAGGTAAATGGACCAGCTCCCTAGCCACATGAAACACTGAAAGCCAGCCATGCCAAGGCAGAAGACCTGAAACAAAGGATTCAAACTCCATGTGGAGTTTCCTTCCCTGCACACAGGCAACATCCCCTTCCCCCCACCCAGCCGCACCTAGCTGAAGCAACCGCCATAAGACAATCAAGAATGTCCATAACAATGACTCTGGCCGCATGAGTTATCCTCCATCCAGGTGTCACTGTCCTGCCCAGGATTACTAGATCTGAATATTGACCACCACCACCTTAGATCCTTCCCCCTTGAACCCAGGTCCAATCAGTATGTTTTGGGGGACGGACTAATAGGAAGGTGTGCCAGGGGATGTGGCCAGCCAAGCCTACCCCCCATGCCACCTCATAAAAGAGGGCAACCCGCCACGCTCGCTCTCTTGCTCTCTCTCTCCCCTATACCCACCCTAATTCCACGACTCTCGGTTGTGCAGCCAGAGTCTCTGCCGGTTACAGGACACGATCCTATTACCTCATAGTCTCTCTTATTTTTCCTAAGGATCACTTCATCCCGCCGAGGACAGGTAAAGTATTGCCCCTCAATGATTATCCTGCTAATGCAAATGTGTTATCCGCTTCTCTCTGATTTTCCTAAATCTGTGTAATTGTGTGTTTGAATTATTGTATGCTTGTGAAATATCTTCAGTAAAACGAAACCATTTTATACTGAAGTCAGCCTTTGAGTCTATTTCTGGTGCGTCTGAAAGAAGTGGGACCCCTGAATACATAGGTGATTTCTCCCTTATTTGCATATTGCCTCATGTAGAATCATATTTTCCCTAAAACCATCTATAATTTGAGGCAATCCAGCTAACAGCTCATCCACATACAGCTGCTGGTGTGACCTTGGGTCAGTTACAAGTTCTTTCAGAGTCGTTCTCTCAGGAGCAATTGTCTCAGAGCTCTCTCAGCCCCACTTACCTCTCAGGGTGCCTGTTGTGGGGAAGGAGATTGTAAGCCACCCTGAGATTCCTTTGGGTAGAGAAGGGCGGGGTATAAATCCAATCTCTTCTCTTCTCTCTTCTTTTCAAGTGCTGAAACAGGCTGTTCCTGCACCTGAAAAGGTGCGCGGGCAGAGAGAGGACACAAAATAAGGCAATTGCATGCTTTGCTATATATGATACTGTTCTATCCCTCCACTGGATCTTGGAGCACTTTGGCCCGATGGTCCATTGTCTTCCATTCTGTTTAACCCCTAAACTAATATCCAACTACTACTTGGAGGCACCCTGAGATGTTGTTCAATTGGTGGTCCAAACAGCTTAGGCTAGCTTGCTGAATGTTAGAAGCAGTGTCTGAATGGCCCAATGTGCGGGACAGTTCTGTCAGAAATAGGACTGGTGTTTCGAAATCTTAAGCATGGAGGATGTATGCAAGCAACAACTTCAAAATGTTTTATCGTGGCTGGTAAATGAACAATTGAAGTGTTATTTCAGTCTAACATTGTTATGATTACCTTTTAAATGTTTTATTATGGCATCCTTGCAAAAATATCTAGAAGTGCTTCACCATCATTAAAGGTATAAATAAAGTAGGAACTGTTGATTTTGGCTAAGTGGGTTATTTAATGAGGTTGATGGAAGAGAAACAGATACCAGCTCACATTGTTTTCCATAATGCTAAAGACTGCCCAAGCAACACTAAGTACTTTGGATGCAGAACAAAGTTTGAATTCAGTGGCACCTTTAATACCAACAAAGTTTTATTCAAGGTATAAAGCTTTCATGTGCAGGCACACTTCTTCAACATTAGAGGAAGAATGTAAACTAAAGTCTCTAGAGGACCTCAAGTGGGCAACTTTGGAAATGATCTTGACATAAATTATTGGTTCACATTGGGAGTTTTAGGAGACATTGGTACGTTTGCCTCGTGTGTAAGAAAGTTGTGTAGTTTCCAAAGATTCCCAGGTTCCTTGTATTCACAGCAGCAGAAACATAGAATCATAGAGTTGGAAGGGGCCATACAAACCATCTAGTCCAACCCCCTGCCCAATGCAGGATCAGCCTAAAGCATCTCTGACAAATATTCGTCCAGCCTTTTCTTGAAAGCTGTCAGTGAAGGGGAGCTAACCACCTCCCTAGGCAGCTGATTCCACCTTTGAACCACTCTGACAGTGAAAACATTTCTCCTAATATCCAGCCAATACCTTTCTGCATGTAATTTAAACCCATTGCTTCGGGTCCTATCTTTTGCTGTCAACTGGAACAGCTCCTTGCCCTCCTCTAAATGACAGCCTTTTTGGTCGTTTTGGTCTCTTTGTTTAAATTATTTTAGCATAAGCATCTTTGAACAATAGAAAAACTGGGATGGAAGCAGGGGTCATTTCATTATTATTTATTAGCATATGCCACACCCCCTGACATCACCGGAAGTGTGCACCAGCCCCTCTGACAGGCAGAAGCACCTGGGATCCATTCTTTCCCCCCTCTCCCTTCCCTTCGCCTCCAAGTCGGGCGAAGGAAAAGGGGAGGGGGAAGATCTCAGGCGCTTCTGCCTGACAGAGGTGCTGGCGTGCCAACAGCCAGCCTGGGTGAATTATAGAATCATAGACTCACAGAGTGGGAAGGGACCTCCAGGGTCATCTAGTCCAACCCCCTGCACAATGCAGGAAATTCACCAATACCCCCCACACACCCCAGTGACCCCTGTTCCACACCCAGAATATGATAAAAAAAAACCTCCAGGATCACTGGGGGCCAAACTGGCCTGGCCCTAAAGTGGCGATCAGCATTTCCCTGGGCGTGTAAGAAAGGGCCACAAGAACTAAGCACTGATGCAACTCTTCCTGCTCTATCTCTCATGATTTGCCTGAGTTCACACAATCAGCATTATGATCCTTTTAAAGTTGAAAGCATGATATAAATGCAAAGGACTATTTGTAAGATTATCTGTAAGACACAAGACCAGGACGCATCTCACTTCTGGCAATCACTTGGAGAGACCCTATAACTCAGCTTCCATTGCCCCACACACACCCCACACTGGAATAAGAACATAATATCAGACCATAGCACATTGCAATAAAGTCCCTACAACTGTATACAGAAATACTGAGCTTCCCTACCATTTGCCACAACTAGCCCACCGCACAACCAGGATCAAGACTCCTAAGTGGACCAACAGACAGGCATACACTCGTTTGAGAAACTGA
>NW_015177112.1:133026-135400 GCF_001447785.1 Gekko japonicus | reverse complement strand
TCCAATTCTATGGGCCCCCAAACAGGTTGCCCCATCCCCTCCATTGTTCTTTATGCTGGGGGAAAAAGTTACTTTTTTCCCACTATAGAGAAGAATGGAGGGGATAGGGGCAACCTGTTTGGGGGCCTGTAGAATTGGACCCCCTGGTCCAATGTTCTTCAAACCTGGTTGGTATCTTGGGGAGAGGCTCCAGCAGCTACCCTGCACGTTTGGAGCCTCTCCCTCAAACTCCCTCCTCTCCAGCCACCAGAATATACCCTATGTTTTTGCCATTAACTTCAATGGCCCATAGGATATAATCGGGCCGAAATTGACATTCGGCTGGCCCTTTTTCAGGCCCGGTGTTCTAGCGCAGAACCTGAAAAAGGAGGGGAGGGCGGGGCGCGGCGCGGCTCTGCAGGCCATTTTTCAGGCCCGGAGCCTGAAAAAGGTGGGGAAGACAGCTCAGCAGTCCCCCATGGTTCCAGCTGCTGCTAGGGCCATAACTTTTAAAAGAGCCCCTAAGGACAGCTGGGGGAGCCAGAATGACCTCTCATGCGAGAGGTGGAATTTGCCTGTACGAGTCCAAGGCCACCACCCCAGGGCTCAGGGAGGCAAGGGAAAGTTTTGCCCTGCCCCTCCCCCATGTGTGAGCGTCACAGCTGCCGCGGAGAACAGCTGCGGCGGCCATAACTTTTTAAAGAACCCCTCCCGAGAGCGGGGGGAGCCAGAATGACCTCTCACGGGAGAGGTGGAATTTGCCCCTAGGAGTCCAAGGCCCCCATCCCGGCTCAGAGAGGCAAGGGAACGTTTAGCCCCTCCCCCCCCCGCACAAACGTTGCAGCTGCCACGGAGAAGGCCGCGGCCATAACTTTTTAAAGAGCCCCTCCTGAGAGCTGGGGGAGCCAGCTTGGTCTCTCCCATGGCCCTCTCACTGGAGAGGTGGAATTTGCCCCTAGGAGTCGGAGGGCACCACCCCAGGGCTCAGGGAGGCAAAGGAACGTTTCCCCCTGCTCCCCCTCCTAGCTGCCGGAGAACAGGGGCTGTGGCCATAACTTTGAGAGCTGGATAGAACGAAATGTACATAGGCCTGCAGAGAACTGCACCTTCTGCGATCGCGTGTATAAGGTGGTTTGCTGAACAACTGAGTTGGTGGGTGACTAAAAGTGTATGACTAAAGGCACTGCAGAAGGAGCATCACCCACGCAGACCTTTTTGAAAAAATTAAATCCCGGCGCGCGCGCACACACACCCCACCCCCACCCCAGAAAAGGTTACAGGGAATATTAACTGAAGCCGCAGTTCACCCCTTAGATTGGACCCAATAGCAAGGTGCCTTCTTTGATGTTTTAAAGAGCTTCAAAGGGCTCGCTTCTGACGTAACAACAGAACCCCTTGCTCGTTCGCTGATTGGCTGAAGAGGGAGGAGGCGGACGCAAGCGTCGCTGTTTGTGTTTAAACGTTCCAGCGGGAGGGTGGGGCGAAGAGCCCGGGGGAGGGCTGGGTCAGCCGGTGAGCGATTCCTGGTTCGAGGGCGACCCCGCGGGGCAGGTTTCATCGACCCGCCATGGTGCCAGCGCGATGCGTGAAGAGCGAGTACATGAAGCGCTACAAAGAGCCCAAATGGGAGGCTTGCGGCCCCTGCTACCAGGAGCTGCTGCGCTACCGCCTGAGTCGGCGCCTTCTGGAACAAGCGCACCGGCCCTGGTTTTGGGACGGCTGGGAGCAGGACAGCGCCAGCGCCAGCGGCGGGTCCCCATCGCCTCCGGGCACGTCGAGTCCCCCGGCGGCCCAGCAGCGGGAGGAGGAAGCGGCAGTGACGGCGGAAGTGCCCGGCGAGCCTCATCCTGGCAGGCTCGATGGAGTGGGGGAGACCTGTAGGGCCAGCCTGCGTGGATCCGGTACGCCCTTTCGCTTCTCCGGCAGGGGAGAGCCTGGGTGGTGGCTCGGGCTTTTGGCATGACCTTGAGCGCGGATCCCTAGCTGGCTGCTGCGGGAACGCGGAGGAGCGATGCGGTGGTGGTGGGGGTGGTGGTGAGATCCAGCTGGCAGGGCTCGGGCTGAGTCGTTGTGGAGCCAGAGGGAGGGGGAGGCGTCGACGTCCATCGGTCCCTGGTCGCCACTGGATGTTCATCTTTGAGAGGGGGGATTTCCCCCCCCCGGCTCTAAAAACATGGAACAGCTGGGGGAGGCTGCGTGTCCAGCTGTGCTCCTGTCTGTTGCTAAGAAGCGGGAGGGCGCAGGGACCCCGTAGGCGCTTCTTCGCCACCGATTTGGCGTCCGCCTCCAGCCGCCAAGTGTGCGGGGAAGCTGAGTCGCTGAAACCATCTGTCGGGCAGGGAACAGGCGAAGGCGGGTCTGCTCTTCTTTCTGGGAAACGCGAGGAGTCGCGCTG
>NW_015177112.1:87484-132990 GCF_001447785.1 Gekko japonicus | reverse complement strand
GCTAGGGAGCTGGAAGCCAAGCGCCCCTCCCCAACATTTTACGACCTTTGGGCGTAAAGGGACCTCCCATGTAGGGATTTGGGGAGCAGGCGGTGGAGGGGGAGGCGGCTCTCACACTGCAGCGATCCCCTCCTCCGTCGGAGGCAGGAGATGCTCTCTGCCGCTCACGAGGCCTCATCACGGCACGGCGACTGGGCGGCTGTTCGCTTCAAACCTTCCCTCCTTTTCTTCTGCCCCCCCTCCCTCTTAGCCTGACGCAAGGGCGTCTTTTTGGAAACCGGGCTGCTCCCGAGACACCGCTCAGCCTCTTGCCCGCAAGGAAACAGACGCCTTCCAGCCCCGCGCTTCGAAAACGGGGCCTAGCTGGATCCATGTTTTATGCTTAAAATAATCCTCTAAGTGCAGGATTGATTTCTTTCCAGTAACGAGACAAGGTCTCTGCAACGTTTGTGTTCGTTAACAAATTCTGTAGAAACGTTGGATTTGTCAGTATTGTATAGTACTACAGTCTCCAGGCCATGAAATGGGCTATAGTAATAGGCAGCCAGACCCCATGTAAAGGTCAATATACTTAATGAAATGAATAGAGCTAGGTGCGTCTAATCCTGCAAAGGACTGGACTGCCAAATGTGTCTCAGTCCATTCTAGAGTGTGTGTAGGGATTTGTGTGTAAAGTGTGTGTGTGTGTGTGTGTAAAGTGTTGTCAAGTGGCAGCCAACTTATGGCATCCCCAGCAAGGGGCTTTCAAAGCAAGTGAGAAGCAGAAGTGGTTTGCCCATTGCCTTCCCCTGCAGAGTTTTCCTTGGTGGTCTCTCTTCCGAGTACCCACACTGCTTAGCTACTGAGATCTGATGAGATCAGGCTGTACCAGGCTACCTTCCCTCCCATCCTAGAATTCAGCTGCCTTAAAAAGGAAGGTGCAAAGTAATGAGTTTTTAAGTTTCTGCCATGATGGCATATTTTGCTTTAGTTCTGTTGGCACAAGTGAAGCCAGCTTTAGATAATGGTCTTTGGGATTTCAGCCAAAGCACCTTGATCTCTCATCAGCTTTAGAACACCTACTAGGAGGTTGGTAGCCTCACCCGGAGCATGTCAGAAGCCCTGAAAGTGTGTCAGATCCTGGCATGATCACACATGCTGAGGGACACACCGGCCTGCTCAGTAGGCTCCCGAGTAGCCCCATTACAGCCAAAACAAACAGGTCTGAAAGACAGTTTGCCATAAGGCCTTTTTGTTTTCAGTAATATCTTGAAAGAATTTACACACATTCCTTTAAAAAGGTGAAAATTAGAAACATATTAAATGCATTTCAGCAAAGCTTCTGATTTTGCTGCATTTACTCCCAGGGATGCAAGATGCTGAAGGAGTTAATTGGCATAATTTTCTGTAGGGCAGAAAATCCAGAATCTGTTTCCTACAACACAAAGTAGTAAACCCTTCTATGCTCAGTGGGGAGCCGTAGCCAGTCCCACACATCTTATGGATCTTTGCTCTGCGTATGTACACTTGAAAATGTAATGTGTGGTGCTGTTATAACACTGGTGGAGCCTGGGTGCATGGCTCCCTCCCTCCCTCCCATGGGAGGGCTGGAATCTATTCTTAAAAGGGGAAGGTGAAATGCTCAGGGCATTGAGTGTGGTTCACTTCCCACAAACAGTGAACATGAGCAAGTAACGAAAACAAATGAAAGCAACATGCAGAGGGCACGGCCACTAGATATAACGATGAACGGTGGAATAACATGATAAAACACTACCAGACCAATGTTAATACTAATGCATCTTTGCTGAGAAAGGTTGCAGAAGCCTGACCCCAGTGATGGAGCCTAAAGTTATTAGTACACTGTGCTTCATTGTTAAAGTATTTGGAACTTAATGTTGACAGAAGTATGGCACTCGTTGAGATGGCCCTTGACCTTTGATGGATGTCAAACTGATATCTTGGTGGGAAAGACATTTCCTGTATAAAACTTCAGTTTGTGCAGCACTGATTTTTTTGCCTTCTCTGTTGCTTCTCATTAGATGACAGTTGCAGCAGTATCATGAGCCATTGCCTTGAAAACTGCTGTTTGTGCAGCATGTTCAGGATTTGCTGGCAGCTCCTTAACTGTACTAGTGAGTCTCGCATGGATCCACAGCTGTTTATGTAAGTTGTTGCTATGGTTTCATGCATCTTAAAAACTGCATAAGCTTTTTATTCTCTACCCTTCCCCCCAGTTCCCCCAGAAGGCAGTAGCAAAGACTATTGCATGCCAGCTGCAGGACTTGCAATGCCAGCCAAATTGGTGTGAAAAGGAGCTACAGTTCTTTTACAGGTCACACCTGCGGCCATTTTTTATCTGACTTCTTGTACTGAGAAAGCCCCTGGACCTTGTGCTACTCCTCCCCTGACCACCAATGCCCCTCCTTTACTGCTGTGTCCAAACCACATCTGTTCCCTTGGTAAAGAAACATTCCCTTTCCAGCACGCAGGGTTAACAGAAGATACACATGGAATCTGATGCATGCACTGGTCTGTAGTGGATCCTGTGCCAAGCAGGACTTAGTCTCAGCTGCAGTGTGGATAAATGAAGATAAGAACTAAGTAAATGAGCAGTGTTAACTGGCTGTTTCCTGACCTGGCTAGCTCATGGAAGCTAAGTGGGGTTGGGACTGGGCAGTATTTGGATGGGAAGCCACCAAGGAATACCAGGGTTGTGAAGCAGAGGCACCACCACCTCTGAATGTCTCTTGCCTTGAAGACTCCACCAGGGGTTGCTATAAGTCAGCTGTGACTTGACAGCAACCCCCCCCCCCAAACAAACAAAAAACCAACTGACTGTCCTGTTTCGTAGGCTAAAGCTAAATCTATTTCTGACTCTCTTCAGAGGAAGAAGAGCAAGAAAAAGCTGAAGAAAAGGCTGAAATTAAGGAACCTGAAAAGAAGTCTGCAGGGAAAGAAAGGAACAGTTCAACAAGTCATCAACCTGGCAGCTCTCCAAGTCGCAGTGCCTTGACCAGCCGAGGGGACAGACGACAAGCAAAAAGTCCTCAAAGGACAGAAAGACCAAAGGGAGCAAAACACCCATTTGCTTTGTATGGCTGGGGAGAAAAACAGACTGATACGGGCAGTCAGAAAACTCACAATGTCTGTGCATCCGCCTCAGCCAATGAAGTAAGCCAACTTTAGCTATGTGCTTATGATTGATTTCTTCTCTAAAATCTTCCCCCACCCCACCCCCCAAAAAAGTTCCTCATCACTATTCCAGGCTGTTTCTGGTCCCTGCATTTCCTGTCTTGGCCCGCATAATTTTTGCAGCCTAAAGCTAGAACTCCCCTTTTGTCCCTTTGTGCCATTATTATCTTGTTCAGCACAATAGCTGATTGAGAACTGATCCAGCCACTACTCTCCATCAGTGTTCCCTCTAGGCTGAGTTAGTGTGAGCTAGCTCACTGCTTATTAGCTTCCGGCTCACACATTTTTGTCTTAGCTCAGGAAGGATGGCTCCAGAGCAAATTAATTTATGCAGTAGCCAAATCGCTCGCTCACAACTTTAATGCCAGTAACTCACAAAGCAGAATTTTTGCTCACAAGACTCCACAGCTTAGAGGGAGCATTGCTCTCCATTGTCATGATTTTGCCTCTGACTTCCTCCCCCTCTGCCTGCGTGCCCAGGGCTGCTGGTGGAGATCGGAATCAGAGTCCTGCTCACTAACTGCCTGCCGCAGCACATGCCTCATGGTCATTCTGAATTCATGCCCCGCAGATCGCTGCCTTTTTTTTTTTTTGCCATTCTCCATAATGGGAACCATGTTAGAAAGGTGCCTAGTGTAGCAAGAATTCACTTATCCCATTGAGGGACTTGTGTATATAGGACCATAGTGGAATGCCTGGTTTACCTGGAACTCCATATGTTATGGAATGGAATATCATAGTTAGTTCTGCCCTTGAAATCGGAGTGATGTCAGTCTGTACATAACTACACTTTTATGTTGACCATAAGTGAAGACGTGTGCTTGGCACGCGAAAGCTTATACCTTGAATGAAATTGAGTTGGTCTTAAGGGTGCCACTGGACGCAAACTTTGTTCTGCCGCTTCAAGCCAACACGGCTACCCCATCTATTGAATAAGGGTACAGTTCTGAAGCTAAATCTAATCTAGTCTTTTTTTTACAGATTACATTGAATTGTGCTTGCTGACACGGATTTAATGCAAAGGTGTTTTTTCTCTCTGTTTCTGGCTGCCATTTCAGTGCTGCTGTGGAAGGAGCTCTCCTAGAAACATGGCCTATTCTTTATCTGAGGGAAAGATTAATCTTTATAAAAACAGCAGGCAGTTAGCACCAAGTGCCCTGAGACAGAATGAGCTCGAATTTAGCAATGGCCCAAAGGCTCTTGGGACTTGAGTGACCTTGGAAAGCTGTAAGTTCTAACTAAAACGCTGCCCCTTTGATATGTTGGATTTGACAAAGCTTGTTCTTATACTGCTGACAGAATTATGGGAGAAATCAACGGGGCCTCTGATTAAGCCAAAGTGAATTTAGGCAGGATTAGACCATTGAAACATTGACCTGGATTGCCCAGGCTAGCCTGACCTTGTCAGATCTCAGAAGCTAAGCAGGGTCAGTCCTTATTAGTATTTGGATGGGAGACCACCAAGTAATGCCAGGGTTGCTATGCAACGGCAGGCTCTGACAAATCACCTCTGAACATCTCTTGTCTTGAAAACCCTATGGGGTCATCACCAATGCTCCCTCTAAGGTGTGGAGTCTTGTGAGCAAAAATTCTGCTTTGTGAGCTACTGGCATTAAAGCTGTGAGCAAGCGATTTGGCTGCTGCATAAATTAGTTTGCTCTGGAGCCATCCTTCCTGAGCTAAGAAAAAATGTGTGAGCTGGAGGCTAAAAAAAAATGAGAGCTAGCTCACACTAACTCAGCTTAGAGGGAACACTGGTCATCACCATAAGTCGGCTGCAGCTTGATGGCGAAAAGGAGATGACCACTAAAATTGGTAATGCTAAGCTTGTCTGAATAGACAATTGGTGTGCAGGGCGAAAAGGGAACTAGGCGGTTGGCTGTTACTACAGAAGTCAAAGAAATGGCATCTATAATAAGGCTAGTTCAAGAGCTGGGCAATTACTCCTTCCCTGTGCTCTTTTATGATTATTAATAGATGAAGAAAGGTATACATATGCTTTTGACTTAGCTTTTTGAATGCTTCCAATTACCATGTGAAGTTAAGTAGAAACACTGAAAGTTTAAGATCTGCCTCCTCAGATTACCATCTGGGCTTCCTTTGGGCTGATTTTTTGCCCCCGTGTGTTCATTATCCATTGGCGGTGTATGAAAATTGCTTTGAAGCAGGCATATGATTGGCCAATGCACATCATATTTGACCACTCTTTCTGATCCTAGTTAACTTCAGTCTGATGATTCCTGCTGTATATATGGGTGTAGTTTCTAAATTCAAGGATATTGCAGCACACCCTCAGATTTTGGGTATTGTCCAAGTAAGCCCCTTTTGGGAAAGGATGGAGGGAGAATTGAGTAAAGGTGATGGTTCAAGTTGGTGATGGATTTGTCTCAGTTGATAGGGAAACAGCCTTGGTTGTATGAAAATATATATAAATGTGAGTGCATATACCTGTTGTTGGTTATGTAAGGACAGTCTGACTCTTCCATTCCAACAAAGAATATGTCCACCTGAATCTACTTGCAGAGTAATTTTTTTTAAAATATGGGATAAGCTTTGCTTACAGAAATGGCCTGTTTGCTAGTAACAGAGCAAATCCTGAGCACACTTGGCCTTGTTGTTGGCTTTATTACCCATAGCAGATGAAAGCTGTTGAATTTCTTTACAGTTGTTTAGAATCTTGACTACTAAACCAGTACCCTAAAGAACAATAGCAGCATCTGGTTTTAGCTGGATGAAGCTTTGGAGGCAACAGTTTTATGACCTTATAGAATGGAAATGCCAATGGTTATTGGTGACATATGTCTTGCAACTTTAAAGTGTCAACTTAACCTCTTACATTTCTTTTTTAACAGAGGTATATATCCTTGATATTAAATTTAATTAAAGGGCAGTACGATTGTACTGTTTGGCAAGGGCAATATATCAAACACTTCCATTCTACCTCACTAGTGATATAGGAGGACTTTGCAGTAAGACCTATGTTTCTCTTGAAAGTTCTGTAGTTTTCAGTGAGCATGAAAGTCTTCTATAGTCCCTCCCTGCATGTACCCCCTAAAAGAACGTCAGCGTTTTAAAATATGGCAACATATATTGACTGGTTGCAATTTTCTTAATTTCTGATCCAATTTCTGATCCAAACTGCAAAAGGAGGTAGGATATCCATTGCTTTACTGCTCCTGTTCCAAGTCCTTTTAATGTTCAGAATCATAATGCAAATAAAAGAGGTGTGGGAATCCAGCAGTGTTAACAGACATCAGAAGAAATTCTTGGGTGGGCATAGCTAAGGATAAGTTTAGGGGTAATTCTCCCCCAGTACAAAAATGAGGTGGGTGTGTACTTGGCACATATTGCTTACTTCCTGTTTATGGTAACAACTGCAGGGAATTTTATGGTAAAAGCTGGAGAGAATTATAGTAGAATGATTTGGTTGAACTCTTTGTATTATAAAACAGTCTCCTACTGGGGAATGAGAGTTTTCAAAGGGGGGGGGGCATAAGTCACCTCAAAGAGAATTCTACATGTGGATGAACCTAGCAAATAGTTTGTGAGTTGAATATTCTAGAAAACCAGCTAACACTTAAAATATTTCTGGCAGATTCATGAATCGGCATTAAGAGCCAAGAACAGAAGGCAAGTAGAAAAAAGGAAGTTGTCTCAGAGGCGGATTCACTCAGCAGAAGTAGAAAGAACCTGGAGAACAAAATCCTCCGGCCCGGACAATCCCTGGATGACTGAATACATGAGGTGTTACTCGGCTCGAGCGCGGTGATTCACAGCTCGATTGGACGTCTGTTTTTAATTCAGAAAACGCTTTCCAATGCTTTCAGGATACCGGTGCAAAGCCCCAAACTACTTATGCAAGGCTTTTACAAAAGGATTTTCTAGCAGTTTGTTTTGTTGTTTGTATTTTGGTTTTTCTCTCTCTCTGCAGTAAGCAGAACTGCAGTAAACAGAACCAGATTCCTACTCATGGGAGCTGTACTTGCCCACGTAGCTTCCGGACAACTTCTTTTAAAAGAATGTCTTGCAGGAGATGTTTCCATTGACTTCCAGCTGACTTCTGATCTCTCTAGATTTTTACACTGAACATAGGTTTTTTAAAGAGCCAAAAACTCCCTAGAAGAATTCCTTGACTAATACGCTGTCCCCTTGTATTGATATAGCCTTCAACCCTGATCCAGAGAAAAAGTGATCATGAACTTAAGAGAGTTAAATTGTAACTAATATAAACTTTCTGTATTGGGTTGCTGCTACACTGTACAAAGAAGGTTGCTGTAAAAATTCCTTGAGGGGTGTTAATGCCGTTGCATTGTCATGTGATGTGGTTCACCCTGGAACAGGGGACATCTGCCTCGTGATCTGCTAAGCCAAACGGAGGCCTCCAGCACTGTAGGGCGGGTTTCCAATGGCCTCCGTCAGACGAAGGTGGCATCCACTTGGTTTGGAGGATCAGATTGTGCAGGCCAGTATGAATAGCCAAGGTTTCCTTATAGCTAGCTGTTGGGGACTGTGAGTTTGAAATACTACAGGTGTTTTGAGAATGTTGAAACTTTTCACAAGTCTTGATAGTGACTTCACGTTTACATTTCAGTTTTTGAGTTTTGTGACCATTTGGACTTGATAGTGACTTGATAGTGACTTCACGTTGAGAATTTTGAAACTTTTCACAAGTCTTGATAGTGACTTCACGTTTACATTCCAGTTTTTGAGTTTTGTGACCATTTGGACTTGTCAGTGTCAGTGAAATAGATTATAATGTGCTGTGACTGTATTTTAAGCTGCGTTTCGTTGCTGTCATAAACCCACCGTACCAAATGACCGATATAGACAATCATTAGCCCGTAGTGATGGTCTGTTCAGTGATTGATGGTAATATGGACTTGTTGCCACTGAACTGGAATGTGACACATTTTAAATGCTTTGTCTGGCTGGACCAAAATGTATTTTCTAAACACTTTTGTTATATAGTTTTCTGGAGGTTGACATTGTTAGCAGTTTCTAAAATTCTGAATTGGACTTTGCTACTAGTCTGATCTAGCTGGTGTGTATTCCACGTGGTACATATAGGACTTGAGTAGACAGGGCAAATTTGCTGTACTTCTCCAAAGCATATAACATGTCTCTGTTCTTCCTAAAAACAGGTCTGTATAGATCAGAGGAAGAAGCCATTGGTGATTATAGAATGTGACAAATCTTGGTTAATGCTTAGTGTTTGTATGTTTGCTGACCTTTTTAAAGTGTCAGACTACCAGGGCTGGTTCACCCACTAGGCAAACTAGGCATTCGCCTAGAGCGCCGGGCCCTGGATGGGGTGCCGAATTGTGCCTCCCCCCCACACCAAAAGCCCACATGCCATTGCTGCTCCCAGTTGCGTGGCATGGGGCACGCGAAAGGGGAGCGCAAGGCCGCCTCGCCTTCCCCCTCCGCCTGGGTTTGACTTTTGTAAATCCCAACATGGGGTGTTTTGTTTTGGGTGCCCAGAAATCTCACCGCTGCCTCCTTGCTCGCCTAAGATGTCTGGCCTCGGCGGCAGCAACAACAACTCCCAATCTGGCTCCTGCGCCTCCGTCTCTGCGCCACCTTTGCATTTGCAACGCACCAACTTTGAGCTCCTAATTCTCGAGCTCGGAAGCTCTCGCTGCTGCTGCTGCTGCTCCAATGGAGGCGAGATTGCTCGCTGCCCTCTCCCCCCCTGAAAGGCTCCCAGCAGCTGCCGGGCTCTCACCAAACAAACAGCTCCGCTTTGGCTTGCAACAGTCTCCCCCCCCCCGGCTGCTCTCTTAAAGGGGCTGGCGCCGCTTCAAAAGCGCCCTCGGAGTCACCCATGATGTCCGCTTGGCTCGGGTTCGCTCCTTGAGGGAGCTTTGTCCAAAAAATTAAAATGCAGGCGAATGGAACCTCCACCCCAGATCCTCTTGGCAATCAGATGCATCACGGCTGCAATCCTAAGAGGGCACTTTCCTGGGAGTGAGTCCCGTGGCATGACGGGGGACTTCCTTCCGAGTAAACCTGCAGTGGATCAGGGACCAATGGGAGGGGAGGCAGCCGAGGGGGGGGGCAGCTGGTCTAGGGGGAACGCACGGGCTTGGCCCGGGACTCCCCTCCCCACCTCTCCAAAGGAGGAGAGAAGTTGGACTTCCTTCTCTCCAGGCCCCGCTTGGAGGTTGGCAACCCTGTAATTGGGTGCACAGGGGTGGTGGTGCCTAGGGTGCCAAAAAATCTCAGGCCGGCCCTGCAGACTCCAAACTGGTGATCTGCTTGAAATAAAAATATTACTTGGAATAAAATTTTTACTGACACAGAACATTCTTGGAAGAGATTCTGCTATTGTGGCCATAAATAGCAGAATCTCTTCCAATATGGCCACAATAGCAGAATCTCTTCCAAGAATGTTGTGTGTCAGTAAAATGACATTTGAGAGGGTAACTTTTCTGTGTAATTGGTATTGATCTCCAAACACACCTCAGTAATTTTGTGAAATTTGAGCTGAGTTGTTAACTCTTCTTCTCAAGGATATATCAGGTACTCTGCCTAATGTGGACCACTTGCCCTTTCTCTGGCTGTGGTGGAAAGCTTTTGGCCTTTACTGATTTTAGCTTTTGCTCCATCTTCAGGTGTCCTTACTGCAGCTTTTCCAAGGAATGGTGGTATCTTGGCCCTTCATCTTTCTAGTTCCGTATCTCCAGTTTCACTACGGAATTAAAGCACTGATTTTGCCTGAGGATTTGTAACAATTTGTTGCATTGACAAGGAACTCAGAGGGGTATATGAATTTTTTTTTTCTTGTCCTAAAGGTCTTTTCTTTTCTAAATGAAAGGTAGCATTAGAAACTGGTTAAGTGATGTTATTTTTAAGTTCCCATCAGATTTCACTCCCCAAAGCACAATGATCACAAGTTTCCCAATAGAGTTGTAGCACTTTCCACCTGATGAATATTTGCTGTATTTTAGGATCCTTTGAAAATAAGTAGGGTACATGTAACTTGTACCAACATTTTGTGTATAGTTTTCTGAGAGAACATACAGGGTGGTTTTGCACATACAGCCATAGGTTTCTGGTTTTTTTTAACCTAGACAATGTGGTTTTGGCTGAGCATCTTTATGGGGATTTAGGTTTTTTTTAACCTTGACAATTTGTGTTTTTGGCTGAGCATCTTTATGGGGATTTATGAGTGCCATTCTAAGCACACTTAAGAGGAGCTCACTGAAGTCATTGTGACTTACTTATGGATAAACATGCTTAGGGCAGTCATGTTAGCAGGGAATGGGAAAAAGCCATCCTGACTAATCAGTAGATGAGCATATTTGGAGACCTGGGGGCTAATGAGATCGTGGTGATGATCTGAAGTTTGGAATTGTTTAGCGTATGAGTACATTTTGTTCTTAATACAACTGTAAAATGGAGACATTGTCAGTGGCATTTTTTAACTGAGATCTCTCCTTTTTTAAAAGATTAGTGAAGTTTCCCATACAATTTATGGCTCCTGTCTTCATTAACTCTGAAAGATGGATCAGTACATCTTTCAGTTGCCAAATGCATGGAGCCGTCCAGCTCACAATACCATTTTCTTATCTGCTCTTCCAGTTTGATAAACTGTCACATGGGTCTATGGTGGGAGGGCAAACTGAAACACCATTGTGAAACATAGAAGTATGGCCGGGTGTTTTTGTACTCTTACGTCTTATACCATGATGAAGTCATGAACATCGAAGGGTCAGATTTCTCTTTTTACATGGCCATACTTATGAACAATAGTGGGTTAGATCCAGCATGTGGACCATGCAGGGATTCCTGGTTTTCATAGCTTTCCTTTCTCCCCAAGAAGTCTTTTTATTTCTGGGGACACAAGACCCATGTGGAATAATAGCCATATGAGTGGGAGGCTGTGGTGGAGAGGGGTGAGGGCAAAATTGCTTTGTCCTGTCTGTCTGTGAATCTCCACTCACGGAGGAGGAAGAAAGGAACACAGCCTATGTTCTATGGAGGTTCCACAACCCCACAACCCTAGCAATAAAATGTGCAGGGGAAGGGGAAAGCCAGAATGATGAGTGATTGTTGGCACCTTCTGCTGATGGATCATGGGATCCATCTCCATTGCAGTGACTAAGTGTTCATGGCTACAAGTGACATTTTATTGCAGTTGGTGTTTATTAAGCTCCTTGTTCAAGCACTCTCTCAACTTGGGACATCCTTTTCCTTAGGGGACCAAGCAGCTGCAAGTTGGAAGGAGGTTTGATGTGGAGCACAAATTTAACACTGGTATCAGAAGAAGGCATCTCCATCTCTTTGAAAATGGCCCATGAAGAAGTCCAGAAGCTCCCACATGACATAGTCACCCCTTGCTGTTTCCATTATGGGCATGGAATTTTTCCCCAGCTGCAGTATCTGTTCTCTACTGCTTGGAGGGAAGTGTCTCTGGCTCAGCCCACTGTAGAATCCTCACCCTCCCTGAGAACTCGTGTTCTTCTTTGAGATATTTTATTTATTTATTCAATTTTATCCCACCCTCCCTGCCACAGGCAGGCTCAGGGTGGCTTACATTAAGGATTAAAAATATAAAACACAAACATACCAAGTCATAGCTCATAATAAATAAAATAAAATAAAAATAAAGTGCTAGTAGCAATAACAACCCGGTGGCCATGATAGATGTTCCCACAAAATGGCAGCTATCATGTGCCCCTGGGGAGCAGGGACCATCCCATAGTTTGAGAACCACTTCCTTTAAGCAATAGGTACTTCAACCTGTTCAGAGCCATTTCTGCATTTTTATTCCAGACTTCACTGGCACTGAAAAATAGCTTCTTGGTGCTTCTATGCGTAGATAGGGAAAGTACTGTTTTTGAGCCAGGATACAACTAGGAGCATATAATATCTACTAGCTGTATGTTAGAATTAATGTTTACATTTCCCACAAAAACATGTTGGGTTGTGACCCTGAGGTGAGCTGTGCAGGTAAGACTGTATGAGAAATACCTGAATATCTTTTTGTCTTTAACCTAGAGAAACCAAATTACAGATTAGGACCCAGGGCAGCAAAGTTATACAGAAAGTTGAACTTTCTTCCTGCTTACAATCCTAACACAGAAAAAGAGGGCAAGAGGTAGTGGTGAAAGGAAGCTCCCTCACTTAGATTTTGTGAGCACTGAAATCACTTTAGACAGAAGCTGGGGGGCGGGGGATGAAGCTTGAAGCAATACGTGACTTAGAATGTTTTCAAGTAGTGTCGTTTTTCTAATGCTTTTGTGTTATTTATATTGTACCTTCCCTAACTTTGTACATGTGAATAAAATGAACTCTTAACAATACTCTGTTGAGTAGAAGAATAAACAGGGTGAGTCTTGTGGATGTATTCAGTAGAGGTTCTCTAAAGCCTAATTGCGTAAGTTGGTAAATAACCAGCTTCAAGGGTATGGCCACCAAACTGCCCTGGGAACCTAATGACCAGCTACCGTCAGCAGGATCCTCAAGTGCAGACTGCATACACACCCAGCATGAATAGTATTTACTACTAAGAATTAGAAAAATTCCTTCACTATAATAGTGTAAAAAACCCCAACCAGCTGTTGTTCAGTCAACTAGTTCTTTTTTTGAGGAAGATGGTGGAGGCCTGCATCTTTATTTAAAGCACTTCAGCTAGCTTGACTTCTCACAGGAAATCATGTGCCTAAGTTTAACATAAAAGTCCAACAATAAGCAGCAGTGTGATCAACGTCAGAAAGTGTGTTATGCCTTTTAGGTAAATGCCTGCAATGGTAACACTTGGTACATCAATGATGTAGCAATTTTACAACCACCACCACCTTTCAATAAACCTGAGGGGGACAGTAGGAAAATGTAGGTCATGAGTGTGATAATCGTGTGGTAAGTTCATTGAACTAGTTGTTTTTCAGCGTCTCACTGCTGAATACATGACTGGGAGGCTTCAGGCTCCTTAGTAAAGCTAATGGCACGCAGGTAAACATGAAAACAGAAGCTCCTAGGCTACCAGGTTTCCTCTTAAATTTAAGGAATTCCACTTTGAAATTATACTCTGTGTCTAATGCTCTTCAGAGTACAAGATGACAGGTTCCTGGACTAAGGAGCTTGCAGTCTAACACAGGAGATACATGAGAGGAAAGTAGGGATCGCTGGGAAGAAAATGCACTTGTTCTGGCTAGAAGCTACTCATTTAAAAATATAAACCAACTGAAGAAGCTAGCCTGGTGGGGAACTAACAGAAGCATCCTGTGTATTTTCTTGCAGTTTGCAGTCTAACACAGGAGATACATGAGAGGAAAGTAGGTATCACTGGGAAGAAAATGCACTTGTCCTGGCTAGAAGCTACTCATTTAAAAATATAAACCAACTGAAGAAGCTAGCCTGGTGGGGAACTAACAGAAGCATCCTGTGTATTTTCTTGCAGTGTTTCCATAGGCTTTTATTACCTTGCCTTTCGAGGTTTTCTAGCTTAAGTAAGTTTCAGGAAAACATCCGAAGTAAAAAACAATCAGTGCAAGAGGGAAAAAAATCAAGCATTTTAACTTTTTAGACAATTTTTCTGAAGGTGACTGGTAGAGGACTGAAGTGACACCCTTTCAGGCAGCAGGTCAGGATCCCATTTTTCAAACATCTGCTATATTATCCCCTGAAAGTGGAAAACTGGCACAGCACATGATGAGGAAGAGCACAGCTCTAGCAGCACCCAAAAGAGATGCTCAGACCAACATTCAAATGAAGAGCATGCACCAAATCAACCTAAATTGATATAATTCCCCAGACATGTTAGGCCTGCAACCTTCCTTTCAGGCAGCAGAGAGCCAGTTTGGTGTAGTGCTTAAGTGTGCGGACTCTAATCTGGGAGAACCGGGTTTGATTCCCCACTCCTCCACTTGCACCTGCTGATGTGACCTTGAGTCAGTCACAAGCTCTGGCACAGCTGTCCTTGAAAAAGAGCAGTTTCTGTCAAGAGTTCTCTCAGCCCCACCCACCTCACAGGGTGTCTGTTGTGGGGAAGGGAAGGGAAGGGAAAGGAGTTTGTAAGCCGCTCTGAGACTCCAAGTGAAGGGCGGGGTATAAATCCAATCTCTTCTCTTCTTCCTCCTCCTGAGGCCTCTGGACCTTGTCAGGCAGTCAGTATTGTTTGTCACCCTCTCATTGGCCAGTTCTAATACAGTTCCCTCTAGAACGGTAACAGCTACCCCTTCACTTAGAAATGAACCATCCTGAACCACAGACATTTAATCTCCTGTTGGCTTTCTCCCTGAATTTAGTTTAAAAACCACTCTGCCACCTTTTTGGTTTTAAGCACCCAGCAGCCTGGTTCCTTCTCAGGACAAGTGGAGGTTGTGCCTGTCTAGCTGGCCCTGCATGTGGAAGAGGCAGTACTTCTGAGAAGGCTACCTTGAAGGTCCTAGCCTTGAGTCTCCTGCTTAGCAGCCTAAATTTTTCCTCCAAGACCATATGACCACAATTGGTGCCAACATGTACCATGACCACTGGCTCCTCCCCAGCACTGTCTACCAGCCTATCTAGACCACGCATAATGTCCACTACCTTCACACCAGGCAGGTAAAGCCCTATGAGAAAAGGCTGAGGGGCTTGGGAATGTTTAGTCTGGAGAAGAGGAGGTTGAGGGGGAACATGATTGCTCTCTTTAAGTATTTGAAGGGCTGTCACTTAGAGGAGGGCAGGAAGCTGTTCCTGTTGGCAGTAGAGGATAGGACTCGCAATCAAGGGTAGAAAGGTACCAGCTGGATATTAGGGAAACCTTTTTTACAGTAAGAGCTGTGCAACAGTGGAATCAGCTGCCTATGGAGGTGGTGTGCTCCCCCTCAATGGCAGTCTTTAAGCAGCGGCTGGACAAACACTGGTTAGGGATGCTTGGACTAGATGGTCTACATGGCCCCTTCCAATTCTGTGATTCTATGATGTTTAAATGCTTTGTTTCAGATTTCTGTAATCAAATCCTATAGCATTGTCCCATCCTGTTGATAGTATTAACTTACACTGTGTAATCAGCATTGAGTCCCAATGAGAAAGGCGGACTATAAATAACAAACTTTTTATTAAAAAGCAGGCTGTCATTTACACAATCATGCTCTTGGCTTCACAGGATGTTTGACACTAGTCAATCATTAGTTACTGGAATTCCAACCCTAATCTAAGCAGCCATTTCACAAGTTACAGTGAATGCACATACAATCCGTGTGTAGTGTATGACTGATTTTTCTTTAAACACATGTTAAATAATTCTCATGTTACATTCAATGCATGCAAAATGAATGTGAGATTGAAATGGCACCTTTATCCAGGTGCTGGTCCCTGGTTCATCTATAAAGTGAACACAGATTGGCTCTTTCCTTATAAACAGATGTACACATGTATATACAGGATATGTGCGTTCACTGTAACATGTGAGCAGAACTACTACTAAAGAATATATCCTGAATTATTACAGTGAAATGATTTAAACTCCCTAAAGCCATAGCACTTTTGAAATGGGATACACTTAATGCACTTTTCAGATTCACTTGCAAACTTAATCCATGCTATTACACTAACATTACCTGCAGGACTCTCACATGAATTAACAATGAACCCTTATTTCCATATTTAGCATTTATAAATATATAACATTACCAGCAAAAGACTGATAGTTCATGGTCATTTTTGCACATTATGTGAAGGCAAATTTGCCTTTGATCTTTTCTCCCAGCTTACCTGCTCCTCCTCCTCCTCCTGGCCTCACAACTCATTTCTAGAAGAGTGACAGCCTACCTGGAGTTCCATCCCATAGTGGAGAACCATTGGTCTAAAAAGAGGGTGGGGGAAAATCAGAATATATAACAGCTAAAGGAGTTCATGTGCTTGTCTTCACTGGAGTCAAGCTGCTGATCCCTTTTATTTTAAAAATCATGGTTTAGATAGTCTTTGCTTCTGGAGATGGTATTAAAGCAAAAGAATATTTGACTACATGTTTGATTTCACTGTGAAATTCAGGGGGCCATCCTTGATAACTGAATTCTGCTATATCAAATTACGCTTATCAGAAATAGTGGATTCATGTGATACACACTTAAGAAAATTTTAACAAGATGGCTCTATGACAAAGAATTCACACCCTCGCCAAATCTGTTCAACTGTTTAAAAGAAACCTGCAATTTAATACAGTTAAATAAAACTTTATTTTGTTTACTTTTAAATAACATTTCAGATGACATTAAGCATATAGTAAAATTTTTACAGCACTGAACTCATGCATTTTAAGCCTTTTAATGCACACTAATACTGTGTAAATGCACTTTATTTTTAGATGCACTTAAATGTCAAGAGCAAGTACATACTGTCTTAAGGCTCAACTGTAATAATGCTCCTTAAGCTCCTGTAGTCCTTGTAGAACAAAGCCAATACAGGGAGCAGTCCACCACACTTATGTTGCATTGAAATCATCACCACAGTGCATGTAAACTATGTGCTGGATTGGAACCACACTTTGCACTTCTTGGACCCCCACAAAAGTGGAACTACATGCTTCAAGGAAAACTCAAGGTATCCAATCCATTGTTTCCTTTGTAACATTAAGTTAGGGAGAGCATCAGTTGCCAGGCAGTACTGATAGACAGGAGAATTCCACCCCCACCCCACCCAAGCCGGGCTCCAAGATGAAAAAAAGCATGACTGGGAGAAAAAAGCTGAGAACTGGAGAGTACAGGAAGGTGTTAACACCCATTGTCCTTTACAAGTTCTCTGGCCACCACAATTTCTCAACTCACATTAAGTGGCAGACATATCTGTAGTAGAATCAGCTTTTTCTACCCTTAGACTGCAGTGAAATTAGCAACAGGTAAGGAGCTTTAGTTTCTGTGCTGCGGTGTGGGCATAGGCCGTCAATGTTGCATCTACTCTCCACCCCTTACAGAGGAGACAGCCTCTTGAATTGCAGTTTCTTTTTCTAGCTGTGGCATTTGTTCAACATCAGTATCATTTATAGTGTTACTGCAGAAAAAGATGAGAAAGTTAGCTATTCTGGGACAAAGGGCAGAAAGACTAGAGTGAACATCTAAACATTTAATCTTTTTAATGTAGTAGGATTCATCCCTTTTCCATTAGTCCACCCAATTTAAGAGGAGAAAGTGGCAGTACAATAGTTAAAAAGGGAGGGGAAAGGGAGCTTCAAGTGATATGTAGCAGAAAAGGTTCGCATCTAGGTAGACACTTACCTACGAAGTTTCTTTGGAATTGTTTTTGATGCTAGTTTATGAAGCATTCAAATGCACACCATTTTGAAACACATATACACAAAAGAATATTCCTTGGAAGTACCTCTGAACCATTATCTAAGACGTCCATGCTACGTTTCCCATATATCCATGCGATGAACCAAATATACACAAATACCACATGCTAGCCACTTGGTTTTCATTGCTTAATTTTAAACTGAGGTCTACAAGACTTCAAATTAAATTTTTCAAACACAATGAACTGTAGTGTGTTAACAAGTTTCCTTTAAATCTTGTTAACACACTACTCTATTCTTCGGTATTGACTTTTATTTGAATTAGGCTGTTTACATGAAGGTCTACCTCAAAAAGCACTCCAGTGTCCAGTTTGTGTGTCAATTAGCATCCACAACTGTAATCTGTATTATCTACTTAATCCTTCACTAGAAAAAAAACCCCTACCAAGTGGCAAAGCTTGTCCAAATGCCATAATTTTAAACTGGCATAAAAAGGAAACAAACTAAAGAAATTAGTTGCTGTAGATTTTCTGGGTTGTGTGGCCGTGGTCTTGGCATTGTAGAACCTGACATTTTGCCAGTAGCTGTGACTGGCATCCTCAGAGGTATAACACAGAAAGATGGAGTACACTCTGTGTCAAGGTGACACAGAGAAAAACCTTGACACAGAGAGTACTCCATCTTTCTGTGTTATACCTCTGAGGATGCCAGTCACAGCTACTGGCAAAATGTCAGGTTCTACAATGCCAAGACCACGGCCACACAACCCAGAAAATCTACAGCAACTAATGAACTCGGCCGTGAAAGCCTTCGACAACAAACTAAAGAAAGTTCAGCAGACCCCAAAACATGCTCTCTTTAACTCAAATGTGGGGTGGGGGTTTTAACAGAACAGCTCCAGAAAGGAGACTTAACCCTTTCCTGCATAGTACTTTTCCATCACAAATTGCCTATCAGTGCTTCTCTCTTCTGAATGGGAAAGCAGCTGGATTTGTGTGACTTTGACCTGAAAAGTGTCCCAGAGTGTTAACCACTATTTTCTGAAGCTGCTCCAACCTGATTCACATCCCCATGCAGCTACCTTTCAGCTTCCTCCCTCCATGTTGGAAGACTGCCCAGACTTAAACAGAGTTCTTAACTTACATTAATGTCAAACTTTGTAGTCTTTTCATCCATGACTCAGTCAAAAAGTATCAACAATTTAGATCCACAATGAATGATACAAAATCTATACTTTTCCTTTCATAACTCAAAGTCATGCTGACACTTCAGATCTCTTGAAAATACCCTACATAGCTTCTTTGTTTCAGGATTAGCTGTGGGTCAAACAAACACAGATGTCCTTCCAGTACTTTAAAAGGTACTGGAAAGATTTCCAACAGGCTGACTATTCTACACACACAAAATACAAACATTTACAATGTAACGATACGTTAAAGGTGAAGTTGTGTACGATTTCCGGGTGATAAAATATAACAATTCCCTTACCATTAGATACCACAAAGGGAGACATTTCCCTTTCATATCAGGTAATTATATCATGAAATTTGTATAAAAAGTAATTTTTGTGCACAATTGCTGAATTCCATCTGTAATATTGTAAAGTTTAATTGCTACCAGTTACATTTCTAGATTATAGAAGCTATCTGAATGTTGTAAATATTCTCTGTTTTTAAACCCTCTTCCAGTTACAACCTACATTGCTTGTTACAGAGTATAACCTGAACAGTGTTACTTAAAGAAATAGTTTTAATTTAAAAAAATCAGAGTGGCAACTCACAACCTCAATCACTGCACTAGAATGACACTCAAAACATACAATTTTCCTTATGCTCTAGGATGTAAAAAAATACGACACAAATAAGAATCTCCCAAGAGGCCAGATCAGACAGTGGTAAGCTCTCAGAGTTCACAACTGTATAGCCTATGCTTGACAAAGTGATTCAAATACATTTAATAACTGTCAGGAAACAGGACAACTATACTTCAGTAAAAAAGTCTCTTTGCAATATGGCAGATTAGTGACCAACCCCCCCCCCCAGTAAATCATGTAAACACTTTGTAGAATGTGGCAAATAAAACACTGACAGTCAATGCCAGTAGCTTTCAACAACAACAACTCATAAATAGTAGCTATTGTACAAGAAAAAGAAACATGATAAAGTCTAGTAAATAAAATACATTTTACGTCTTATGAGTTAAAAAAAAACCTGTTAGTGCAATACTGTTCCGTCAGTATATCATGCTTTAGAAATTTAATGTTGACTTTTATATATACAGGATACAGCAATGTTTTAACGAGAAGTAAACAAAAATATGCAACATAAAACATTTACATACAGGTATCTGGGTCTTAATGTTGTCTGCTGAATTGGATTTTCTTTTTTGCAGTCTTGCTGTGCCATGTGCACACTTCTGTATGCCATTCCACAGTATTATTTTTAAATACTATAAGTGGTCTCTTAACTGAATAAAAAAAGTTCTAAAACTGCAGCTCTGTGAAGTCATGGCAGTTTCTCCAATCATCACTTGCAACAAAAGCTGGGGTGGGGGGACACAGATTAATGTAAGGAAATTTAGTCAAGGTTAGAGAAGGACAGTTAAGCAAGTGTTCAGAAAATCATACAATACATATTACTTCTCTGCATTCCCTCTTTGCAATTGTTAATGCAGGTCTGAAACTACAATTCCAAATCATGCTAACTAGGTACAAAAAGTAATGGAATCAAAATGTATTTAGACATAACCAATGCTTAATAGTGTTGCTGTTGTTCAGTTGCACAGTCAAGTCCAACTCTTCGCAATCCCATGGACCAGATCACGCCAGGCCTTCCTGTCTTCCGCCGTCCTCTGAAGTTTGCATAAAATACTCTCAAGCAAAAGTTGCATCAAGACTCCTGTCTTACAAGTATACCTATAAGAGAGGAAGGCTGGCAATTATGGCTAATGTAAAAATTTTATACCCCACACTACATTTGAAAAGTAATGAGGTGGATTATACTAATAAAGCCACACTATTAAGATCTAATGATAAAAGTAGCAGTATGAAACAGTGTAAAACTAATCCCCCCCCCACTATACAGATTACAGGATCTAATCCATACCATAAAAGCCACAACTGGAAAGACTGAGTTGGATTCTAGGGAGCTTTTCCACTAATGATGAAATTTTCTTTATATCGCCAGAAGACTTGTGCCAACAGAAAAGACCCTTGTGCCAAAGGCAAACAGTAGTTAGCTGTTAGAGAAATACCTAGGATGCAGCCAATGTTTCCTCTAAGCTCCACGGTGTTGTGAGCAGAAATTCTACTTTGTGAGCAAAAAAAGCTAGTAGCATTAAAGTTTTGAACGAGTCTACATTTGACTATCATGTAAATTAGTTTTTAAAAGATTACTTCCATAACCTTGTAAAAATTTCTGAATTTTTTTAAATATTTAAACTATATTCTAAGAATAATTTAAACATTATAAGAGAAAACAGAATCAAGACAAATTTCACCTACCCCTTTCCACTATATTGGTAGACCTGTCCTCCGGAGAACAGGTCTACTCACCCCTTTCCACTATACTGGTAGACCTGTCTTCCAGAGAATAGGTCTACTTGCCCCAGTTCACTATACTGGTAGACATGGCCTTGGACCATTGCCCTGTGCTGAGGCTTCAAAAACATACCAGCAGTTAGGGGCGGAAACTCTTGTAGTCTACTTTTTTTTTTTTTAAGTGAAATATGACAACCAGCATTATAGGTCAAGTAGAGGAGGAACAATCACTGTCAGAACGCTGCCTAACAAACAGGAAGCTGCTCAAATATTATCAATCTGCCCAAACTACTTATTTATTCAAATATTTATATCTTACTTTTCCCTGTGACTCAAGGCAGCTTATAAATCACATTGAAAAACATAATAAAGGTGTGCAAATATATATACGTATATATCATTTTTTCCCTGCCCCATTGTAGCCTGTGTCCCCATAGGCTATAATGGAGAATTGAGGGAACTATGGATGCAATGCAATAAAAATCAGAATAAAAACCTTCCATCAACGGTTCACAAATACTGGTAAAATAAAAATGTTTTCACTTGACATCTGAAACTCAACAGTGGTGCCAGGTACACAGCTATAGTGGTTAAGACAGAGTTGAAAAGATGAAGAGCCACAACTGAAAGTGCCCTATCTCTAACTGCCACCCACCTTACTTTGGATTGTGGAGGCACAACGAAATAGGGCCTCTGAAGAAGATTTTAGCTATCATGTGGGTTCATATCAGAGTAATCACGGTACCTTTAAAGCCCTGCAACAGTCTGACTAGGGGAACAATCAGCACTTTGAATTACACTCTGAAGACACTGGTAGCCAATGTAGTGCTTTGAATACCAGCAAGATATGATCCCATAGTCTGTGCTACCCAGTACTCTTGGTGCTGTATTTTAACTCAACTGAAGCTTTTACCACTCTTCAAAGGCAACCTTATATAGAGCACATCACAGTCATGTAGCTTAGAACCGATCAGAGCATGGATACCAGTTCATTTGCAGATACATGCAAAAAGGGATATGTGATCAGAAGAGAAGAGAGCTCCTGTTATAATTTAAGGCAACATTTATTCTACCAATAACCACACAGACTGCAAATAAGTAGTTATACAACTTTATAAAATCATTTTTTGCTTCACCTTTAAGACATTTCCCATTTTTTATTTTAACCATTTGAGGTTTTGTGCATCATTCATAGAAATTAGTTAACTATGAAGCAAAGCATAAAGTAGTTAACAAGCTCTTCAGGCTATACAGAAGAACTGGAAAGTGCTTTGCAACCACTGGGTTTGATCCGGATGCAATTTTCCATCAGCAGAACAGAACTTTCCTGCCCCTCCTCCCACTGCAGCCCACTTATCTTCAAGGAATGCTGCTCCTTGGGGATGGGGATCCAGAAGACTAACATGGGAGAAGGGCATCTGCAGTCTGGATCCAACCATTTAAAAAAATACTAGTTTACTGGATACATCGCATGCCCTCCTGCATCTGTATTTGGAATTGCTGGAGCTTCAAAGCATTCTAGCATTTGAATTGCTCAGCTCTCAATCACAAAGTAATGTACAACTTTTTCCACTAATACTGCTGTCCATTTGATTTTGTGGTGCTTTCTACAAAGGTACAGGCACGTGTAGTTTCTCTGTCACTGCTAAGACTGTTAATACGGTGCAGCAGCAATGGATCACCCACATGGCAAATTTCCCCATAGTCTCCCTGACTGGTCCTCTAGAAGGGGTCATTCCCCCCATCCAAGGCTTTTCCAGTTTAAAATTGGCAACTGAATACCAATCTGTTACAATATGTGTAACAGGTTCTCTGAAGCCCCAAGGTTTCCTCTTTTTAAAGAAAGTCTAGCCCCTTTTGTTACAGAGATACACCTTTCCCTCTATATCTCTGCAACAAAAGGTACTAGACACTTATACATGAAAGTAGGGGATTCAGAGAGCCCATTACAAATCTTGTTATAATGTTTTACTGACAATATTATATTGAGTCGCCAATGAGAAAAACAGAAAAGCCCCACTGTGGGGAAAATGGTTAATATGTGGCCAGGGTCCGGAGGAGAGCCAGCCCATCCACTGGACATAATTATATCACCAGTCTGCGCCAGAACTGGCAGGGCACCAAGCCAGCCCTCCCACAGTCTCATGAGACAAGCCAAGGCTCATGGCAAGGACCAGTCCCAACTGTTAGCACCCTGGGACACCTGAGCAGTAGGCAAGACCCTCCCCCCCTGTATCTAGGACTGGCATGGCACTGAGACAAGTGGTAGGGTGGATGGGGAAGGGTAGAAGGCACAATACGTCAGCAGAGGGAAGAAATCATCAAGAGATGAGAAAGAATTGGCATGTGTGAACTAGAAAAGGCAGGTGGCATCAATCTTTTAAAAATGCCCTGGAACCCAGTGTGGCAGGTTGAAAAGAGAGGGGAGTGCTTCCCTTCTGACTGGCAAGGCCCTGCAGCCAACACGCACTGCTATTTGAGGTCATGTGGGTCCAGTGGGAAAGCAGAGTGTGGTCCTGCAGAGTGTGGTCCTGAACACCACCTTGCCTTCCGTCAAACAGTATGAAGGGTATTGATTAAATATACTGGGTAATTATTCCCATCCTACTTTATTTTTAACACAAAAAAAATCCTTTTCTAGTCCAAAGTTGTTTTAAATCTTTGTCTCTTCATCCCAATATTTTGTCTTTTCTTGGAAAACATCCTCTCTCTTTCTCCCTTTCTTCTTTCTGTACATCCAACCACAGCACCACAGGCACAAAGGAAGGCTGAGTGGCAGCAGGAGTAAGAGGGTCTGTTTGCAAAGTAGTCACTTGCCACCATCTCAAATTTTCTTTCTTCCAGGCATTTGGAGGCATGTATCAGTGCTATCCTAAGCAGAGCTGCTTCATTCTAAGCCCACTGACTTCAGTGGAATTAGAAGGGTGCTAGGATGGCACTGTCAGTTCTCCTATAGAACCAAATTATCTTCTTACTAGTATCACTAGTGAGTGTGCAGATACATGTAAAATGCTCAAATCCAGGAGGACAGAGACTGTAGACTATACTATGGTGTACGGTTTGTTTCTTTAAGCATGCCCCTACTATGTAATATCTGCATAATTTAAAGGGTCACGCTTTGTTTCAGCTCTCTATGAGATTTCTGCTTGTTTCCAAATTTCTGCAATTCAAATCCAAGTACATTGTATTTTGGCACTTGTTGATCATACACTGTGTGACCCACCTTGTGTCTCAGTGAGAGAAGTGGACAATAAAAATGTAATTGAATAAATAAATTAGGGCAACTGATTTATTCATTTAAAATCTGGTCATTTGGAAGATATAAAACAGGTGGATCCAATAAACCATAAGTGATATTAAGTTGCGGAAAGGATCTTTGCCACCTTCCACGTTCTCCTCCGTCACTTAAAATCATTCTTGTTGATCAGGGGACCCCAAGGAATGGTGTGTGATGTGGCACAGAGGGCTGGAGCAAGAACAGGGAACTGGAGGAAACACCCATGGCCACAATCATGGTCAATACACCCCCCCCCTCCAAACCTTTGAAAAACTGACTAAGGAATGGTACATAAACAGAAGCATCCAAAATTGCTAACACTCACCTTTTGTCTTTGTGGTTTAGTCAGTCGGTCTAACAGCCACATTCTTGAACACTTTGCGCTTGTGCTCTTCTTGGAGATCTCAGTTGTCTCAAGGCAGCATCCCCATACTGAATACCTGAGCCCATCCTTTCTGGATCTAGTTCACCTGATTAAAGCAAAACAATAATTTGTTATGATCTAAATCATTTTCTGCACACATGATTTAATTTAAATTCAAGGTTTTTCCAACTTTAACTGTAATGGATTTGACATTAAAACTGACTTGTTCCTGAACATCATATAAAGCCATTAATATACACGTTTTCTGATTAAAAGTAGTTAAAATATACAATACATTCTCAGTGTTGGACTGGATGGGCCACTGGCCTGATCCAACATAGCTTCTCTTATGTTCTTAAGATACACAAGATTTTACTAAAAAGTCCTGTCAACAATTCTTTCTGATGAAAGCAGCATTGTTCAAATATTATTCAGACTTAAAACTTCATACCATTTTTCTACTATGATTTTTTGTAAGAATCAGAACAAGTGGTACACTGAACAGATCAGACATAGAAACCTGCATTCCATTTTACATGAACAGTACTTACTCAAGAAGGACCAATTATAAGAAGTTTGCTTATCTGTTTCAGCTGGCCTTGGGAAGCTATTACTGGCTGGTTCAGTTGAAATGCCACCAACTGCTTAACCGTAATCAAGCAACAGAGAGTAGTCCACGGAACTGTGTACTTCCCCATCACAGAACAAATATGGGTGAACAAGAATTAACCCCACACTAAATGTAGTTAGCATAACCCGGAATCTGAAACTAGCCTCAATCCATAGATTCAGACCCTAGGTTAAGTAGGGGCTCTAGCTAGCACTGTGATTAACAGCATGTCAGGGGGAACTGCACTCTAGGGGGGGAAGAGAATGAAAGACACATGCAGTCCAATGGCTTCTTGCTGACTGTTACCATTAAGCCATTTTCACAGGCTCAATCTGTCATGTAAGCACTATTGTGGTCTTTGCCAGCAGGTGACACAGCTGAATGGAATACATGGATGGAAACTGATGGTCAGAAACTGAGCCATGTGGGCCTCATGAACTCTAACTTTGCTGCACAGAAAACAAAACTGCATTTACCTGTAACTGATGTTCATTAGTGTCTTTTGTGCACACACATTGGGACTGTGCTTGCACAGGACTGCCCTGGATAGGTTTTTCCCCCTTAGCTTAAAGTGATCAAAGGGGGGTGGCCCCTCACCCTGAGAGCCGACATAATGGCAGTTTCGCTCCCAAACCATCATGTGCTCCAAGGGGGTGCCCCACCACCCTCAGATCCTGTGAAGCTGCTGTGAAACTCTCAACAGAACAGGAAGAACCCAGGAGAGCTCACAGTGGGGCAGGAAGGAGGGAATGTGCACCTTCACAGAAGACATTGACAAACATGTTACAGGTAAGTGCAACTTTGTTTCCATCTTCTGTCTTCAGTGCAACCCCACATTGGGATTTTAGCGAGGTACTCATCAAGGAGGAGGAGGAGTGATGCTCTCACTGGAATGACTGGAGGACCTTCTTGCCAAACTCTGCATCCCTCCTTGACTGCAGGTCTAGTGAGTAGTGCTTGACAAATGTGTCCTCAGCTGCCCACATTGCAGCCTTACAGATGTCAACGACTGGCACTCTGCAATGGAAAGCTGCTGAGGACCCCTGTGCCCTCGTGGAATGAGCCTTTACATCAAGTGGACAGGGCTTGCTAGAGGCCTTATAACAGGACCCGACGGCTGCTACAACCCACCTAGCTATGGGCTGTGAAGAAGCTGCCCTCCCTTTCTTAGGACCTGTGTAACAACAAATAGACTGTTGTCTAAACAGAAATCTCTTGTTCTGTCAAGATAATATAACAGGGTCCTCCTGATGCCTAGGGAATGCAAGGCTTTCTCTGCCTTGCAAGTAGGAGACAGAAAAAAGACAGGCAAAACCACTTCCTGATCAAGGTGGAACTTAGAAACCACCATGGGCAATAATTCCAAGCTAAGGTGCAGCATGACCTTCTCAATGAAGATCTTCAGGAAAGGTTGGTCTACTCTAAGGGTCACACATTTGTTCATCCTCCTAGCAGATTGTGACTGCTATCAGAAATGCCACCTTCCTGGACAGCATAGCCAGTGAGCAAGAAGCCAAAGGCTTGAAGGGGGCACCCACAAGATTTGCCAAGACCAGAGAAAGAGACCACTGTGGGACTATGTTAGGAACCAGGGGAAACACATTAATTAGGTCCTTGAGGAAGCGTTGGGGTAGCTTACGGCAAACACAGAATAACCCTCAACCAAATTATAATATGCTGAAATGGCTGCCAGATATACTTTAATAGAGGAAACCAACCCACTTTGTACTAACAATAACAAATATTCAAAAACTAAAGGCACCGGCCCATTCCTCAAACAGTGACTACTTCCTGGAGTAGGAATATCTTGTAGAAGGCTTCCTAGCCTGAATCAATATGTTATACACCTCAGGGGCAACTGTGGAACCCTGGGCTAAATTTCCATGCTATCAGATGCAGGTGTTGCACACTGTGGTGTAACAGCAGGCCCCACGTCAGCAGCTCCCAGACTGGGGAAAGCTATATGTCACGGTAGCCAAAGTGTGGCTTGGGAGCCACATGCAACTCTTTCACACATATTGTGAGACTCCCGGCAGGGCAGCTGGGGAAGCAAAGGGGAGGCATGCCTCTCCGATCGTTTCCACCCTAGAGACTTTAGCTGTCTATTCTCCTTGTCCAATGGGGATGAGTGTTGTCCTTGCCTCTGATGTGACTGTATTTCTTTGGTAACAAAGGAGGAAGGTGGAAGAAGGGTGACCAGAAGCTTACAAGAGTCCTGCTTGATTTTGTAGAGTGTTTCAACCCTTCTAGAGGTCACCAGCATGGATACAAGTTTCTGCCATAACTATCTAGGACAGGAAAAACCACAATGCCCAGAAATGCAGGTGGCTCTGCATCAGCTGTGAACTCTGACAAGCTTGCAGTTCATCTTCTTGCTTGCTGGCTTCTGCTGCTTCAGAGCCAGCTACACAGAACTCCTCTTCTCCTGAGGAGTCCTCCTCTCCTGACTGACCCATGACAAGACGTCAGTCGGCAAACAAAACAGAAGAGGGGTAGGTCAGTGAGAGCCACCTCCACACCATAAACACCATGTCCCTTGACAATATGAGCAAGATTAAACTCCCAAAAAAAAATCCTGAGGAAGAGAAAAGGACTCCCAGACAAAAAATGAGCAGGAAGCATGGAGTGATCATTAGAAGAACCTACCTATGCGGCGGCAGAAAAGGAACTGAAGGCGAGGGGGCACTCCCCTTGGAATACATACCAGTTTAGGCACTAAAACACCATCGCGTTGGCTCTGAGGTGGAGGGGCTCCACCCTTTGAATACTTTAAGCAATACTTAAATATTTCTTCACAATAAGAATACTTTTGAATACTTCTTCACAATGCAGAAGAGGCCTTGACTCAACCGAAAATAAAAGAAGGCAGCATGCAGAAAGCAGCTTAGGTGAGAACTGGGTGCTATTTTACTACAAAGGAGGAAAAAATCTACCTTGATATGTGTGTGTGTGTGTGTGTGTGTGTTAACTGCCAGCAAGTCATTTCCAACTGAAGGCAATCCTATGAATGAATGACCTCCAAACCATTTTATTGTTAACATCCTTGCTCAGGTCTTGCAATTGACACAGCTGAATGGAATACATGGATGGTGGAAACTGATGGTCAGAAACCGAGCCATGTGGGCCTCATGAACTCTAACTTCGCCACACAGAAAACAAAACTGCACTTACCTATAACTGATGTTCATCAACGTCTTTTGTGCACACACATTGGGACTGTGCTTGCACAGGCTTGCCCTGGTTTTTCCCCCTTAGCTTAAAGTGCCAACCAAAAGCTTCCATGGAGGGAATATAATTTGGTGGACCAGGGTGAGGATGTTGAGAGCAACAATCAGGCCATTTTGTAAATACGCTGGACACATATAGTATGGATGTTACTGTGGAGGATATGACTGAATTCTTGGAGTGGGTCTTGATAGTTCTGACCTGAGAGACAATGAGTCTTCACGTGAAGGGCTGGCTCTTTCCCCTTCACTCCCTGATATCTCTGTGTCAGGGAAGGATACGTGTGGCAACAATGTACCAGGAGGGACCAAAATTACTGCTTCGAAGTAACACTGCAGCTACTCATCAACAGCAAGCAGCTGGCATCGGGCCAGGAGATGTGCACTTTGTCGTCTCTCCTGGAGCTCCATTTTAAACCCTGCATCAGCTGTGAACTCTGACAAGCTTGCAGTTCATCTTCTTGCTTGCTGGCTTCTGCTGCTTCAGAGCTGGCTACACAGAACTCCTCTTCTCCTGAGGAGTCCTCCTCTCCTGACTGACCCATGACAAGACGTCAGTCGGCAAACAAAACAGAAGAGGGGTAGGTCAGCGAGAGCCACCTCCACACCATAAACACCATGTCCCTTGACAATATGAGCAAGATTAAACTCCCCCCCCCCAAAAAAAAAAATGCTGAGGAAGAGAAAAGGACTCCCAGACAAAAAACGAGCAGGAAGCATGGAGTGATCATTAGAAGAACCTACCTATGCGGCGACAGAAAAGGAACTGAGGGCGAGGGGGCACTCCCCTTGGAATACAATAGGCACTAAAACACCATCGCGTTGGCTCTGAGGTGGCGGGGCTCCACCCTTTAAATGCTTTAAGCTAGGGAAAAAATGTATTTGGGGAAGGCCTGCGCAAGCACAGTCCCAATGTGGGGCTGCACTGAAGATGGAAAATGAACTTAAACTTAATTCTAAGTGACGATCCATCATCAGTGATCTTGGTTATTATGTATATCTGTCACCAAAAGTACATTTAGAAAGGGGTAGATTTTTGTCAACTGCTAGGTCTGTCTGACATTGTCCTGTTGTCTCCAGCCTTTTTATAATGAAACAAAAGCTCATTTTTCATGTCCTTTTGTTCAAGGCTTCACAATGAAGAAGAGGCCTTGACTCAACAGAAAATAAAAGAAGGCAGCATGCAGAAGGCAGCTTAGGTGAGAACTGGGTGCTATTTTACTACAAGAGGAAAAAATCTACCTTGATGTGTGTGTGTGTGTGTTAACTGTCTGCCAGCAAGTCACTTCCAACTGAAGGCAATCCTATGAACGAATGACCTCCAAACCATCTTATTGTTAACAGCCTTGCTCAGGTCTTGCAAACTGAGGGCCGTGACTTCCCTGATTGACTCAATCTATCTCATGTTGGGTCTTCCTCTTTTCCTGCTGCCTTCAATTTTTCCTAGCATTATTGTCTTTTCCAGTAACTCTTGTCTTCTCATAATGTGACCAACGTACAATAGTGTCAGTTTAGTAATTTTAGCTTCTAGGGAGAGTTCAGGCTTGATTTGATTTGGTGGTTGATGTTATCCACAAAACTCACCTCCAACACCAAGCCTTCTAGCTCCTTCATGGCTACCCTTCCCAATCTCAATCTCCTTCTGATTTCTTGGTCACAGTCTCTCTTCTTCATTTGACACCTTAAACTTGTGTAATTCCTCAGTATTTATTATTCTTGTCTTATTGATGTTCAGCTGTAATCCTGCTTTGGTGCCTACTGCTTTAACTTTCAGCAGCAGCTGTTTCAAGTCTTCTTCACTATTTTCTGCCAGTAATGTGGTATCATCTGCATACCTCAAATTGTTCATGTTCCTTCCACCAATTTTCACTCCATCTAAATCTGATCCTTCCTTAGGATATATTCTGCATAACAGATTGAAGAGACAGGGAGATACAAGACACCCTTGTCTGACAGCTTCGCCAATTCTGCCCTAACAGTAGCCTCTTGTCCAGAGTATAGGTTGTACATCAAAACAATCATGTATCGTGGCACACCCATTTCTTTTAAAACCAACCACTGCTTTTCATGAACTTCACAGTCAAAAGCTTTCTTGTAATCTATGAAACAGAAGCTTACTTTCTTCTGAAATTCTCTCATATGCTCCAGTAACCAACATAAATTTGCAATATGATCTCGATTGCTATGACAATTTCACTCTCTCCCAGGGTTTCCCTTTATCTTGTTCTTTGCTGAGCAGCCCTTTCCCCCCTTTTCTTCTTTGTTTTTCTCTGGCTGTCCCACCCTGGCTGTCATTTGAATGTATATTGTAAAATGCTGATCCAGTCTAGGGAACTGAGAGGAGATAAAATCCTTCTTTTTCTCCTGGTTTGATAATGGCACACAAGAGGCTGATGGTAAATCAAAAATAACAAAACTGTTTTATTTCACTTCAAGTGAAAAAGGTCAGGTAGCAATCTGGTTTAGGACATATGAGGTAAACTTGCAACAGGAAAGAGGTAACTTTTTATAAAAATAAACACCAGATAATTTGTCACAAACACGTAACTGTTTCAGTTATTCAGCCAGGTTTTGAACACTTGAGGGAGATTTCTTGGTAGTTTTTCTTATACAAACTAGCATAAGCTTCTTGGTCTAACATACACTTAAGTTGGTGAAGGTAAGAACATTCACACATGTTCCAGTTTCCTTCCTTATCCACTGGCTAGGGTTCACCCCCATCTTCTAGGAGCTATTTCCCTCAGACTTGTTAGAGATGGGCTACACTTCCCACTTCCCTAACTCAGGATCCTTCCTGATCCTCTCCCAGTCTGCTTTGCCCTCTCACTGTTAACTGTCAACTCCCAACTCCTCTGACACTCTCAATTGAAGAATTCCATTTGAAACCTGTGTCACTCAAGGTTCTCAGACTGGGTTACAGCATTAACCATTTACTGCCCATCACAACTGCCCCTTCTCTGAGCCCAGCTTGAACATCTGTCATGTCTTGTTTCATATGCAGGAACAGTCTTTTGAGCATCACTTCACTCACCTGAGAAATTAATGTGATGGTCTGATAGTTGCTGCAATCTCTGATGTCTGTTTTTTTTCCAGAACATAGATTGAATGCTTCCAGTCTGCGGGCCATTGTTTTGTCTTCTATATTTGTTGGCATATTCTTGTTATGATTTTGATGAACTCAGTTTCTGTGGCCCAGAACAGCTCTCTTGATATCCCACTATTCCAGGTGATTTGATTCTCCCAATTGCTTTCACGTCACTTTCACAGGTTCAGAGCTACCTTGATAGCACTGTGTTATTCCATAAAACCTGAGGTCTAACATTACAGCTGACAGTATTCAAAATTCAGTTTATGATTACTTACCTGACTCAATTTTATTAAGTATTTTTCTGGCACACTGTACAAAGGCCTCTTCAACGTTCTCTCCTGTCAATGCACTTGTTTCCAAGAACATCATCTCTGCAAACAGATACAAAAATGAAACAAACCTGTCAATCTACAATGGTCAAAAGGCATGTGATGCATCTTTTCCAAAAAATGTCGACTCTGAAGCTAAACACTGTTGGCCTCATAAGCTGCCGTAGTGGGAAAGCAACTGTCAACCACATAATAAACCACTCTGAGATTTAGCTGTGGTAGATGGAAGTATGCTGCTATATTACATAACTATTTATTAACCTGCAGAATCTTTTTCACTGCATAACGTCAGCTACAGTGGGAACTGTGCTGAGCATATGTAGTTTTTCAGAACGTCATCAACACTAGGTAGCCTAGAAACTCATATACTCATGCAGCTAGATTTGAACTGTATTTTAACGTGACCTAAGATGACTATCAGGGAGGGAAGGAACCAAGATATACTCCAATCTTGTCAGATCTTGGAAGCTAACCAGCATCGATACTTGGAAGGGAGAACACCAAGGAAGACTCTGCAGAGGAAGCCAATGGCAAACAACCTCTACTTCTCACTTGTCTTGAAAGCCCCTTGCTGGGGTCCCCATAAGTTGGCTGCAACTTGAAGGCACTTGACACACAAACAAAATGACTATTGGGAAGACTAAAAATGAGAAGCCATGAAAAATCCTTACCGTTTTCTTGGGCAAATCTAGATGCTTCTAAGAAAGTAACTTCCCGATCTCCATCAAGATCCTTTTTGTTCCCACACAGTATTATTACAATATTCTGACTTGCTAACATTCTTGCGTCTGTCAACCAGTTAGTAAGCGCATTGTAGGTTTCTCGGCTGAATCACAAAGGACAAATTATTAGCTATGAGAACAACTACATTCTCTTGACCCACAATTATCTCCTTTAAATACTTATTAGTTGACAGCTGCTCTTATTTTTAGAGGAAAAGACTGTTTACATTGTTGGAAGATTAATGCAAAAACTATATGAAAATATTTCCTGTACTTTCTTCTCTTGCTTATGACAAGAACCTGTACATGACAGGACAGTGAGACCTTAAGCTATGTAATATCTGCAGTCACACTCAAAGACAAGTTGCACAGCTTGGCAAACAAATACCAAGAAGCATCTATGACAGACTCCTACTCCTTCTCTCTATGTGAGGCAGATTTTCCCGCCAAAAGGCTGTTCCCCACTCTGACAGAGCAGCCTCTTAGTAGTGTATTTGAGTGATAGAATTATAACTTTCTGCTTGTCCCACCCTGTGATAGAGAAGATTTTTGGCTTTTGCCCAGGCCAGAGATTTATTATAACTCAGCAGGAGCCCTCTTACAAAATCCCTTTGGAAATGGCACTTGACATAATGTAAAGTTCAAACAGAAAGGTTGATTTTATTGAACAGGCACAGCTGAGTTAGGAATAGGGCAGGGGATGAGAAGCTAAGGTAAATTTGATTGTTTATACAAATTATAATCTTTTGAACAGGCAACAGAGTATAGTTGAAGCTTATATTCTTAGAGACTCAGTTCTTCACTGTGAGAGGTTTGTTTGTCTTGGAGATTTCTTTCAGCAACAATGTGTCTTAATAAAGTTTCATAAAAGTATCTTAGTTTCCTGGAAGTTAGTACTTTCTTCCTGTATTTAAATACTTCCCCTGTGGGAGTCTAAGACCATTTCCCTTTCCACTCACACCAGGGGTCCCTTCTGAGTTGAACCCTCTGAATAAATGGGTAAGAAATATCCTCCTCTTTCTAGGAACAATACTCTTTTTCTGTTTGGCTAGACTGGCAGTTTTCAACCTCCTGGCCAGTCTCTTCTTTCAAACCTAGACCCCAGTTCTGGAGACTGTGAATAAACAAAATTCAGCTAGGGATGATGCTTAGATTTTAAGTTCTATTTTCTGAGCTCTTCCTCAAATGTGTTGGTACAAAGTAAGGGAAAGGAGTTGTGTCCCTTCGCTTCTCAAGTGACTTGTCTGTTTCCCTCAGACTGACACACATACTCCTCCTGAACGGCAACTGCCAAGCCAAAGTCCAAACGATGACTGACTCCCTCTGACAAGAGTGACAAGGCTTTATAAAACTCTCCTCAGCTGGTGCTGGCCAATCAGAGAGAAGGGGGTGCACACAGGCAGCAGCCTGTCAATCAAACTGTGCTTTACAGTGAGGCATTAACCCCTAATCTCCCAGGTCTCTGAATTTTGATGCACTAAGCCTCCCACTTTTAGAGGTCAGTTTGTCACAGCATCACTCCCATTTTTTGAACTGGGATAGCACATTTCAGGAGCTAGAGCTGAAACCAAAGATAACTAAGCAAGGAATTATGCAACTGGCAATGTTGCTCCCATGAGTAACTGAAGCTTACTAAAGGCTCAAGTACTACTGGAAGGGGATGCACATCCTAGGTGCCATCAACATGTAAGGGATTAACTGTGAATTGATGCAGTCGAGACTTTGTCGAGAAGCACATATTCTAACAATGCATTTGCTTTCTGCTGCCACTGGGACGTGTGTGCTGGCCAACTCCCACAGCCTAGAGATTTTCTGAGAAGTAATCATCACTATCTGAGGAAACTGGCAAGGAAATAATGAACAGATGAAACATGGTCTCCAGAAATAGTGGGTTGGATCCCATGGTCGCGCAAGCAGATCTTCCCACAGTAGACCCCTACAACCCCCTGCCTAGGGATTGCAGGTCCCCTGTGCAAAAAAATGCCAACATGCACAGGAGGCTGCAGTAAGAGGGGGGAAATTTTAAAAAATCACTTCTACATCAGTCTTTTCCCATCAGACCTGGCAGAGGAACTTATCAGCATAAATACTTTGCTTACACAAGAAGTAGGTAGGAGTGATTTTGCTCAAGTCTCCTCTGCAGACGGTCCCCTTGCCTGGTGGTTTTTTGGTCATGAGGGAGGGGGAGTCCTGCAATCTCCTAAAAAACTTTTTGGGGAATCAGAGGGCTGCTACAGGAAGGAAATAGGGTAAGATCCAGTGCTGCACACACTTTTCATTTGTACAGACACAGGATTAAACTCTTGCATTCATAAATAGCCAAGTAAGTGGCTGTTCTCATAGTCCTTGATATTCCAATATTCCTCACAAGATGCAGAAATGCCAAGGTCCAGCACATACTTTATATGTATGGGGTGGTGGTCTATAGGGCAGATATCTTTCCCCTGAAAAGGGACACACTGGCACTTCTAAACTCTCAAAAGAAATGGCTTTTAAAAAACATTTGAGTTTTATGGTTATTTTGGAGGGGTGTGGGTACAATAAAGCCTGAATAATTCCCCTGACAGCTTTTTAATGCACATAATGCATCCTAGTTGTAAAACAATCCCTTACTATATATTGATCAAATGCCACAATTTTATTTGTACTTAAGACTATAACAGTATTATCTTTTTACCTGGTGATGTCATACACGAGCAAGGCACCTGCAGCACCTCGGTAATAACTTCGTGTTACAGACCTGTAAAAGAAAATTTGCATCACTGTATTTTCTCATTCTATTAAGATTGGCAGTAAATGGGCTACACTTAAAATAACACAGAAGTGAGTGCCTACTTAACAAGACAGTATGGGCACTATCCAGTCAAAACTAAGCAATCCAAGTCCCATCAGTTTCAACAGGATAATTTTTAACTGTGTTCACATTAAATCGACACAACTTTAAAATGTTTTTTTTTATGGGCCCATGTCTAGTTCTTCCAACATAGTTACAGCACCAGAGGCTATCATGAACTAATGAAATGATTAAAATTATCTAAGCAACTGGTTACAGCATTCCTATGATATGCTAATCAACTTTCTGAACCAAATTATATGAAAATATACCTGAATCGTTCTTGTCCAGCTGTATCCCATATCTGTAATTTTACGTATTTACCGCCAACATTTATTATCTTTGAACCAAACTCCACTCCTATTGTGTGATTTGAGTCATCCTTGACTAGAACAGGAAAAAATTCAGTTAACTTTTAAGTACAATTAAGGAGCAAAACAACATTATGATATGAGGCTGCAGACTGGCCTTTTCAATTTTACCTGTCCATATCTTGTTGACACCACTGCAACAGAAGCATATACATTACATGACTGAAGAAGCTTTATCACAGTTACGCAAAGTACACTATTACCTAAATGACATTTGATTTGTCTGTTCTTTATGAATATTCTTTTCTGAATGCTTTTTTTTTAATACACTGAACAAGGTATGTCAAAATGAAACCCATGAAACAGCAACACATTACACTGTGTATTTACACTTTATATGCTAATACTATGATGGGTTGCCCTGGTTAGTATTTGGATGGGAAACCACCAAGGAAGTACAGGGTTGTGATGTAGAGGCAGGCAATGGCAAACAACTCTGAACATCTCTTGCCTTGAAAACCCTACAAGGTCACCATAAGTTGGCTGCAACTTGACGGAATTTTCCACCAATGTGATGGGCTAATATGTAATAAATATATCAGCCAAGGAAATTCTTTCCTGTTCAAAGGCCATTTATTTGTTTTCTCTTGTGACAAATACCCTCTAGCCCAAGTTTGTAAACTATTATCCAGCACCTTTGTCACCTGAATGGAACACCATCAGTCACTTCATTTGTGTGCCATTATGATAATTAACTTTTGCCATCCTTCCTATAGCAATCACAGGATCATAGCATATCATGACTCTATAGCACAATTACTGATAGCATCTTTACAGACATTTACAGAAAACTATTTGTGGTGAACTATACTTCAACTGTCCCTAATTACTAACAGCAGCTCTCTTGAAAAAGGAACAGGTTATCTAAGAAAAATACTGCTAGGCAGTTTTTGGAAAAGGACAATATAGACCAGGACCTTTAACTCCTGAAGGAGAAAAAGTGGCAGTCCCTACATTATACTCACACTTCTTCTCAATAAATTGATGAAGCAAACAGGATTTGCCAGTTCCAGCATTACCAATAACCAAAAACTTGAACAGGAAATCTGAAAATGGTAAGACAACCCAAATGAGTATCAGACATTTAAAAATATTACTCCTATTTATCTTTGCCACAAGGATACAGGGAACAGACAAATTGTGTGACTGATATTTAATGGCTCACTCTAGAAAACTGCAACAGAACAAATGATGTAAATATGGCTATCTGCATTCCATGATGGATGCCAAAAGAATCTGATCTCCAACTCAAAATACAACATTAAGGGTCTTAGGTAACATTTTTTCCTTCTCATAAGGAGCTTAGGAGTGCTCCTGGATGCCTCCTTGACAAAGGAGGCCCAGGTAGCAGTCACTGTCAAGTCAGCCTTTTATCATCTTCGGCTGATTAGACAGTTGGTTCCCTTCCTTGAACGCAACGAAATGGCAACAGTGATCCATGAGATGATCACCTCGAGGTTGGACTACTGTAATGCTCTCTACATGGGGCTGCCCTTATCGCAAATTGGGAAGCTACAGCTGGTGCAAAATGCTGCAGCCAGACTGCTGATAGGCCTCCCAATGCGGGAGCACATTAAGCCTGTACTGAAGGCATTGCACTGGCTACTGATAGCATACTGAGTTAGCTTTAAGGTGCTGGTTCTTACCTTTAAAGCCCTTTATGGCCAGGAACCTACATACCTGAGGGAACACCTTTCCCCACATGTTCCCCAGAGAGCACTGTGATCAGGGTCTCAACATCGACTCTCCCTTCCCAGGCCAAAGGATGCCAGGCTAGCTACAACAAGGGCCAGGGCTTTCTTGGTTGTGGCTCCGCTCTGGTGAACGAGCTCCCAGAGATCAGGGCCCTGCAGAACCTTATGCAGTTCCGCAGGGCCTGCAAGATGGAGCTGTTCTGCCAGGCATTCAATTAGGAGCCACCCTGGGGGAGAATGCCCTGCCCCTTGAAATCTTAAAGCAGCCTGAGCCACCCATACAACGTTAGATCGGGATCGACCATTAGGATGACATGGAAGTTGAGTGCCATCTTAGACGTAATGTTAAATTGATATCTGTTATTGGAAATTGGATTATTATTGTTAGCACCTTTTAATATTGTTATTGTTATGATTTTAAGATTGTTATTTTATGCATTGTAGTTTTTATGCTGTTGTAAGCCGCCCTGAGCTGGCCATGGCTGGGAGGGCGGGGTATAAATATAACAGATAAATAAATAAAATAAATAAATTTCTGATGAAAAACTAGAACTGATAAACTATTAGAATGGTTAATTCTACATCAAACTGGAGTTTTTAATTAAAATTTACTAACAGTTTTGAACTGTATGGAGCTTTCCATAAGGAACAAGTTTTTGATGGGGGGGGGGAGAACAGTGCTACCTTCTCCAAACAGGATTGGCATGACTTCTTTTGGTTTGCTATTTATTGGTTGATATTTTAATTGTACATCAACTAGTATTTTATCGATACCATGCTTTTATTTTATTGATTTAGTTTTTCATTATATGCCTTGGAAGTCAATGATCCAATGATTAGATAAATAAATCCATAAAGACATATGGTATGGAAATCAGAAGGGCTTAACTTTGGCTGGATTATGGCCCAAGAGACACTATTAAATAGATCAGTTAACTTGCAAAGTTTACACTTGGAAATAACATTTTCATTACTGGAGCTTAAGAAGTGGGTTACTGCTGTTAATTGTTTGCAAACACGTAGTCAGAATTCACAGGTCTCCAAACACCCTTCAAATAGGCAGTGCAGGACTGGGAATAAGTCTGAGGACCTCAAGAATCTGATAACCTGAGTTTCCACAGAATTTCTACAGTTTGAGTGAAACTGTGAGACTTGTCAGGCCTCATGTTATTTATCCTTAACTGTCATGAACAGTTTAAGACAGCTGATTATGTTATACCAGGGTCCCCAGTCCATGGGAGCCATGGTGGCTGCTGACACCTTTACTGGTGTCCACCAGGCATTTTTAGAAAGTGGGGCAGGGCCAGGTAGGGCATTTGCCCAGCAAAGTTTCTGATTAGCCCCTAGAGATTTGATTGACTGCACAGATTTTAAAGGCAAACATTGCTTTGGCAGCAGCTGCGACCACAATACAAACATCTTCCCTCTGCGACTGAAGGTAAACTGTGGCAAGCAGCTATTTTGGGGCCAGCTCTGCCTCCTGCAGCAGTCTTGTGGCTGTACCCACCATGCTGTGTCAGAATTTACAACATTCACCATGTGAACTAAGGTTGGAACAGGGGCAAGATAAGTGATTAGTCCAAGTAAAGCAATCTCTAATGAGAACTGGCAAAAGCTATCCAATTCAGAAGGAACACAACAGCAATTTTGACTATACTAAATGAGACACACAAGAGCTCACTCTGCCTATTTTCCATGACAAGTTATATAACTCAAACTCTTACACCTCTGGTTGATCCAGTAATATATCTCACTGATTCTATGTGCCGTTTCTGTAGAAGCAACATGTGCAAAAATTTTGGGACCTAGAAAACAAACCGATTTTGCAAATCTTGCTATTTTTACTTATCTATTAAAAGGGTTTTTTTTGCCCTGCTCTTCCCTCCATATTTTGAGGCAGCGTTTTAGCTCCATTGCCTTTCTAATTAAAGGGGGGGGGATCGCTCTTCCAAATGGTCTTGCCCAGTTTTTACCATAACCTTTCATCCTACTGTGGAATACAGAATACTTGGAAGTTGTAGTGGAACTTCTGATGTATAGATTTAAACCCAAAACAACCATTGTGCTTACTAGGGCTGGAGGAAGATCTCTTTCAGTCTTGGTTTCAGACATTTCAAATCCCATCAGCATATGTTTCAAGTTACATTTTTTTGTTCCAGTGTGTCTTTTTTGTTCCACTGGACTTCATTTACCATGTTGTTGCCTACTCACACAGTTTTGATAGGTCCTCCTGTAGTTCTTCACAATCCACTTTGGTTTTCACCATTCTGAATACTTTGGTATAATATGCAAATGTGACCACTGCACTGTTCACTCCACCCCCCATTCCAAATCATTTATGAATACAATAGCACTGGTCTCAACACCAATCCTTGTGGGACTCTGCTGCTCATGACCCTCCACTGTGAAAACTGCCGGTGTATTCCTACTCTCTAAGCCAAGAGAGTGTGTGCGCACATAAATCTGAAAACACATCAGTAGTAATGTCGTTACCTGCTAAGTGATTGACAGTGGAGGTATGTTCAAGTCCCCCCAAACATATTGCTGTGGTATAGTGGTTAGGAGTGTAGGACTAGGCTCTGGGAGGCCCAGGTCCAAATCCCCACTCTGCTATGGAAGCTTGCTGGGCATCCTTGGGCTAGTTCACTCTTTCAGCCTAACCTACCTCACAGGGTTGTTGTGAGGATAAAATGGAGGACAGGAGAATGATGTAAGCCATTTTGGGTCCACACAAGGGAGAAGGCAGGGTGTAAACAAAGTAAATGAGTAAGTAAATTACTCTCCCCTTAAAACTCTGCAAAGCCTTTCTCTGAACATGAAAGTACATACAAGAATTGTACCCAACCCCTATAATATATTTAAAAAGCATCATAATGTTACACAGCCTCATTGATCACATAGATCCTAAGTTAGTCTAAAACCAGGTCTTAAGCAAATCATAGTGGGAAAAATAATCCTAAATTTTACTTCTTGCCCAGTGCCCAATATATTTCTTCAGTTGTTTTAAATGCCTCAGCTTTGCTCTCAGTTTCTGCCTGGGGAGGGGGAGCCCTGGAATACACAAAGCTTGAAGGCACTTCATTACAGGACTTATTTTCTCTTTCTTTCATCCTGACAAAGAAGCTTTGAGCTCCAAGATTCTGTTGAGCTGTCTGGCTTCTCACCCTAGAGAAGCTTGTAACTAGGAAAGGCTGAAGACAAAAGTATGCAGCCAAGAGAAAACTCACAAATCATCACTGCTATCAGAGCCAATCTTGAAACTTTGAGGTAAGAGTCTTGTAACATAGATATGCAATAAAATTACTGTCAAAGCTCTCATTCCATGTTACTCTAAGATTGAAATAATGTCAAAATTAAGCTTAGCAATTGATTTAAAACCACCTGCCAGGAACTAGCTAGGAAGAGAAAACAAACAGTACTTCTATATCCCTGGCTGTATTATTTCCTAATGTATTCATTAAGATAATACTACCAATGTATTCAACATCTAGAATAGTTCAAAGAGGAATAGAGAAAAATAACACAATTTACAAGGCATTCCTTTGCTGTTACTCCAGTTCAAGTCCACTGATTAATGGATTTACACTGGAATATTTCTAAAATAGGATTACATAATCTAAAATGTACAACAAAATCTTGAAGACAATTAAGGTAGAATGCGATCTTTAGGTAGACAGAAAAGGACAGAGGAAAAGAGGGTAATCAGTACATTCCAAATCATGTATCAAGTGGACAAAGTTTCTCTAACAGTCTTCTGTCCTATACTATTTTCACATTACCCTAAGTTTCTTCAGTCAATGCTTCAAACCTCCATTTAATGTATGAGGCTAGTGATTGTTATGGAAGTCTGCCAACAGATAATGGCTCACACATAACAGGGATTTTTTTTGTTTCATATTTTTTAAAAGCGCATTTGACACCCCAATATATTCAGCCAAACAAGAACATCTTAACTCTTAGCAGATGCAAGGAAGTAACAATCTCTGAATGAACTAACATGAACTTGGGCCAGTCTCATTACCTTCATCTACCTCAAAGGACCATTGAGAGGATAAGACAAAAATGTGCAATCAGTAAAATCTGCCTCCATTCCTAAGAACTGGAAGGCAGCTAATGCAACCCCCCTCTTTTAAAAAGGTTCCAGGGGAGATCTGGGATATTACAGGCCAGTCAGTCTAACACTGATACTAGGTAAGTTAGTGGAATCTGTTATTAAAGACAGAATTAGTAGGCACATGGATGAACAAAAGCTACTGAGGAAGAATCAGCATGGATTCTGTAAGGGAAGATCTTCTCTCATTAACCTTTTAGATTTCTTTGAGGGTGTAAACAGAGGTGAACAAGGGTGACCCAGTAGATGTTGTTTACCAAGACTTCCAGAAAGCTTTTGAGAAAGTTTCTCATCAAAGGCTTCTAAGTAAACTCAGCAGTCATTGGATAAGAGGGCAAGTCCTCTTGTGGTTTAAAAACTGGTTAATAGGAAACAGAGAGTGAGTATAAATGGGCAGCTTTCACAGTGGAAGGTGGTAAGCAGTGGGGTACCACATGGCTTAGTTCTAGATCTGGCGCTTTTTAACTTCATTGTTTGGAATTGGGAGTAAGCAGTGAAGGGGCTGTTTCCAGATTACACTAAGCTGTTCAGGGTGACGAGAACCAGGGAGGATTGTGAGGTACTCCAGAGAGATCCGTTGACACTGGACAAGTGGGCGTCAACATGGCAAATGAGGTTCAATGTGGGCAAGTGCAAAGTAATGCACACTGGAACCAAAAATCCTATCTATAAATGTACACCGATGGGATCAAAACTGGTGGAGACTGATCAGGAGAGAGATCTTCAAGTCATGTTAGAAAACTCACTGAAGATGTTGACTCAGGGTGTGACTGCAATAAAAAAGTCAAATGCTACGCTGGGAATTATTAGGAAGGGGATTGAAAACAAATCAGCCAGTATCATAAAGTCCCTGTATAAATCTATGGTGTGGCCTCATTTGGAATATGTTGTTACATGCCAATAAAGTTAACTGGACCGAGAATACGTTGTACAGTTCTGGTGACTGCACCTCAAAAAATATTATAGCATTGGAAAAGGTTCAGAAAAGGACAACTAAAATGTTTAAGAGGATGGAACAACTTCCCAATGAAGAAAGGTTAAAGGGCTCTTTAGTTTGGAGAAATGACAACTGAGAGGTGACATAATAGAGGTTTCTATGCATGGAATAGAGAAGGCAGAGAAAGAAGTGTTTTTCTCCCTTTCTCACAGTACAAGAACTCATGGGCACGCAATGAAATTAATGCACAGTAAGCTTAGAACAGGAGCTGCGGTGGCTCAAGTGGTTAAGACGCTGAACTGCAGGCTGTGGAAGGTCAGTAGTTCAGCAGTTCAAGACCCGAGTTCCTGCATGACGGAGTGAGCTCCCGTCTCTAGTTCCAGCTCCTGCCAACCTAGCAGTTCGAAAGCAAGAAATTGCAAGTAGATAAATAGGTACCACTTCGGTGGGAAGGTAACAGCGTTCCGTGCACCTTGGTGTTCAGTCATGCCGGCCACATGACCACGGAAATGTCTTCGGGCAGCGCTGGCTCTTCGGCTTTGAAATGGAGATGAGCACCGCAACCCTAGAGTCGGACTCGACTGGCTTTCGAGCAAGGGAACCTTTACCTTTAAGCTTAGAACAGATAAAAGGAAGTACTTGTTCACCTAAAGGGTAATTAACATGTGAAATTCACTGCTGCAAGAAGTAATGGTGGCTACAGGCATAGACAGCTTCAAGATGGGATTAGATAAACATATGGAGCAGAGGTCCATGAGTGGCTAATAGCCACAAGGCACAGATGGAACATTATGTCTGGGGCAGTGATGCTCTGTATTCTTAAGTGCTTGGGAGGCAACAGTGGGAAGGCTTCTGAAGTTCTGGCCCACTGATGGACCCCCGATGGCACCTGAGCTTTAGCTCCTATGTGACACAGAGTGTTAGACTGGATGGCCCATTGGCCTGAACCAACATGGCTTCTCTTATGTTCTTAAGAGGAGGAGGGGCCAATAATGTTGCAAGTAGCTTGTGTTCTCATTTGGGAGAAAAGCAGTCTTTAGGATCTAAATAAATCTACACTACTGCCTGGATTTAATACGAGTGGAGCCATACTGCAACACAGGGCAACTAGCTCAGAGAAAGCTTGGAATTATTATAGGCATAAATTACTATAAACCTATTCACGTCTTCCCTGCCTGCATTCACATTTGTTATACGTTCTTGCTGTAAGGATGCATGCTCTCTACATTGAGAGGCAAACTGGTATACTAGTTAGGGTATTACACGATGACTAAGGAGACCTGAGTGCACATCTCCCATGCTCCCACAAAGCTCCCTGGGTGACCAGTTACTCTCTCTGAATCCAACTTCCCTCAGAGGTTTGTTATGGGGGGAAAACTGGGGGGGGGGGAATCACACATGCTACTGAGCTCTGTGGAGGAAGAGTGAGACAGAGACTGAATAAGGATTATGTCTTGCATTTAAGATGTCTCAGAAGCAACTTCATACTTAACCGCACTTGAAACAAAGCTACAGCTGGCATTACCATTATTTAAGCATTTTTCTAGCCGAAGAGGTGAATCCATTTAGAAGTAGGTACCACCAGCATCCCAAAAACTATTATTTTCCTTTCAGAAAATTATTCTTTGTTACTTTCAGCAGACAGACACAGTGGGGGCAGCAAAGGAAACAGTCATGGCCAAGTACTGTGAAATCATCCATTCACAAACAATGTTTGATCCAATTCTAGACATTTGGGGATTTTTAATTTTTTTTAGTGTTTGAAAGTAGAAAAAATAATCTGCAATATGAATAGAGAAGTGACCGAGCAGACTCAATTCTATATTTATCTAAACACAGTTTCTACGAAGTTGGAAATTATTTTTAATAAAGATGAGCTATTGCTCATTTGTTCTTAGGTAGCCTCATTCAAATGGTCTCCATTTTTCTGGACTGTGTACCTTATGCATGCCAAGCAATCATTTTGTATTTACTGCTGATGATGTCATGGTTAGTGCATCACACTATATATGCAAAGCATCACTATTGCAAGTGGTGAATGGTGGGGCAATGCTTGGCACAAAGGAAACACAGATGACTGTGATGAATATAGTAACTCAAAACAGAGATACTGATTGGGGAAAGAGATACTTCAGGTACTGAACATAATCAGCAGAACTCCTTCCCACAAACAAACAAACAAACCCATCCCTTACACTCATTCAGTGCTTTGGTCTAGGTTTGCTATACAGGATCACGACTTCCACTCACATCTGTGTGCCAGGAGATCTCATTTGTTTGAAAGAACTATGTGATCTTTCTACAGATGCCTCATGTTTTCAGGTATGCAATTCTCATCCAAAATGTGGAAATTCTTTCAATTATTTTCACTTTCTTAAGCTAAAACCTATGTCCTTTGGGCTCTACATTCTATCCAAGCTGCAACCCCTTAAGCACAAAATGGAGATAATAATACTGACCTTCACACATGCAACACTACACAGTTTTGAAGATACTGCAGACTTGAAAAAAGTGCAGAAGAGGACAAGCCAAGACGACCCAACTCAAACTTTCCCCCAAACAGCAGCTAAAATATGGGACTTTTTGTTTTCCAGAAAAGAAGACGGGACATGCTAGATGTTTATAAAGTGACTGTCCCTCTCCCATGACACTACAACTTGTGGGCACCAAGTGAAGTTGACGGGCAATTGATTCGGGCCAGACAAAAGGTAGAGCTTCTTTATTCAAGTAATTAAGTAGAACTCACTGCCTGTGGATGCAGTGATGGCAAGTAGTTATGATGACTAAAGGGAGTGTCCATATCCAGAAGCAGTAAAACTCTGAATGTCTTAAGAGGATGGCCACTAGTCTGATCCACTTATACACTAACCTACCTCACAGGGCTGTTTCAAGGAAGACAGGGTATACAAACGGTTGCCAGAGTGTTAAGTATTACTATCAAAAGGATCAACGAATTCATTAGCAGAGACTTATTAGTCACTCCCTTTTAAATAAAACCCAATGGCATGGCCCAAAC
>NW_015177112.1:83650-83860 GCF_001447785.1 Gekko japonicus | reverse complement strand
CCAGACTGGATGTTCTATAGTTGACTACTTGGTTCAGTTCTGACTCCTCCTCACACTAAGTTTGCAGGCATTTCACTAGTGAATTAATTTGGAGTCTTCACATTCCCCACCTTTCCACTGACACACTTGGGACCCAAGGTGGATAATCTGAGAGGCTCCTTTGCATCTGCTTTAATTTCCTCTGCAAATTGCTGCTGCAAAGTGCTGATT